>NC_139978.1:18392611-18552611 GCF_963993115.1 Abramis brama
TGAGCAAATTTTCCAAAATGAGTAATTGTTATTTTCACATTCTCTATTAAAGAACCTTCAAAATGATGTATGATATGTTGGAATAAGACAAAAAAAATTAATGAGCTACACCTGCTTGAAGTCGATAGAGTCAGCAAAGAGAATTTTGAGAAAAATCAAGTTAAAGTTTTCTGAGGGTTCCAAAACAAAATGAGCTATACCTTAAAATCCCTAGTAATAACACCAATTTTGGTGCACACCAAGTCAAAACCAAATATCTATAGGAAAAAATATATGTTCAACTTTTTTTTCCCATAATTAACATTAATGAAACAGACAGCCTATTAAGACCTATTATACTGCACGGATCTAATATAATGTTACACATCAGATGTTTCCCCCAACAGTTAACCAAGCGTTCGCTTAATTTGAATTGCCATAGTGCATGAAATTTGCTATATAAATAAACTTGCCTTGCCTTGCCTAAAGCCCTATTCGCACTAGATAAGTATTAACTAGTGACCTCTAGTAATTTGTAATAATTGCGGAGGTTATCTGTGATCTTAATTCTGTGCGAATTCAGCCATGTCTGTAATTTGTAAAGTAAAAATTCCCCCGCAAATGACCTACCATATTTCGCCGAACACCGAGGTCCTGTGATAATATTAGTCCTGTGCGAATCGGCATCTCTGTGATTTGGCGGGGTCGTAATTTTTTCAAGGTTTTTGTTTCTTGTACGCCTTTTTATCCATCTTTTGCGAAGAATGGAGGCTGCGTTGGAGTGTTTTGATAGTAATTTGGGTGCTGGGTCAAATCTCTATACCTACACCACAACTATACAATTTGCAGAAAGATAAGGCTGAAAATCATCAGAAGAGTAAAAACAAAAAGAATGATTAGATGGAGCTGGATGACATGTATAGCAGCATGCGGTAAGGAACATTATTCTGTTTATGATATATCATACAGACTTATAATAATGGCAAGACATTGCCAAGCAATAGCCTATTGACATCATATCTGGGAGATAAGTCAGTAAATTTGAGTAAAATCACACGCTTCACTTATCCCGTGCGAATGCGCCACACGAAATTTAGATGTGGGTGGGTAATTTCTAAATCACACGAGGTCCCCAGATAATACTAATCCAGTGCGACTAGGGCTTAAGACATAACAGATAATGTTTGCGTGAATACTCGCCAAGACAGATATTTTGAAATACTGTAATTCTCTGTATGTGTGCATATCGGGATCACGTGCTGTCAGAGAAACTGCATTTTTCATGGACAAAGAAAAGTACTCCTATCAGAAAATGTAGAAATAAAGATAATTTTAGATTATTTAGAGAACTGGGATCGCTAGACGATGGCTTAATGAACTAATTTTTGTGAAAACCTCAAATTCGACCAAAATGTGCATTTTTCACTTGTTTTGCCTGTATCTTGTAATTAGCCCGTGCAAAATTAAAATAATAATATTTGAAACGTTTTTTAAATAAAAAAAGAAATGTTTAAAAAGTTGCAGGACATATTCTTACAAGTCTATTATTTCATGTAATTATTATTTTTGAAGTTTTTTTTATTTAATTATTAAATGTTTTTTTTATTGTAGTATGAATATACAACACTGTAGTATTGGCATTATATATAAAGGTGCAAGATAAATTGTGTTCTGTGCGCATCAATTGGAAAAGGAACAAGGAATTTAACTTGGACTAACAAAAAAGCCAAACTATTTTGCTTTCTCATTTCAGAAGTCCACCACACACCACTGCTATGCAATGGAAAGTTATATATATATATAAATGTTTAATTTGAGCTATTTTTCACACATCACTGCTCTGGGTTATCTGAGATAATACCCAGTTTAGCTGAGGCCCCTGCAGCCTGCTGGGTTGAGCACAGTCTTTTGCTTGTTTGAGCCGGATGCTAAGCCTGAGAGCCTCCATTGTGCTCACTGTGATATCTACTCCGGCAAGAACAGGGTACCCATGCAATCGGAATGTTATTTGCTCTCAAAACCTCTTCTTTCATCCTAAACCATGGATGAAAGAATCAATTAATCTACTACCTCTCCCTCTCTCTCCTGTTTCTGTTTTTTCCCCATGTCTCATCCTCTCTCTTTCTCTCTCTCTCTCTCTCTCTCTCTCTCTCTCTCTCTCTCTCTCTCTCTCTCTCTCTCTCTCTCTCTCTCTCTCTCTCTATATATATATATATATATTTTTTTTTTTTTCTTTTTTAGTTGTTTAAGTTGTTTATATGTGCTTTATGTAATATAGATTTCTATTAGAAGTGTACAAAGCACAGATCTCAACATTTGGTACATGAAAGATGCCAAGGACAACAATTTGGCCCCGATCACACCTAACACATTTTTCAGGTTCGAAAACGTGAGGCACACAGCACTGCCAATCGGCCCCGATCACACAGAACTGGCAGCGTGCTGCGTTTTTATGTTGCTAAGCAACCACTAAGTCAGCTGTCCTGCCTTTTTACAGCATTTGTGATTTTTATATCAATATTAATCCTTTTTTTTTTTCAAGATATATTTTAGGTGTTCCTTGCCTTTTATTGGGACGGTACAGGGAATTAACAGAAAATAAATTCGGATCAGGAAAGGATCACAAGCTGGGACATGCAAAGCACAACCATTCTATGTGTCCCATGTACCCCCAAGGCTATCGGCTTCAACTCAATTTTTTTTTTTTTTTTTTACTTATTTGTCTCATAACCAATATGAAAAAAAAGACTGTTATTGTCATAGTAATTACATGATAATTATGTGTAACAAGGACACTGTCATATAACGTGTTACCGCTTTGCAATGGGTGTTTGCAAATTATTTTTTATATTTCTTTATAACTATCAATAGCCCCTTTCACACAGAGATTCCGGAAAATACACAGATAATGTGTCCCGGGATTTGTCCTGGGATCGTTTGATTTTGGTTCATTCACAATCTGTGTTGTAGAAAGGCCAGTCTAATCTCCGCTACCGCTCTTTCCATTGTAGTCGTGCACTTGGTGGATTTTTTTTACTAATGATCTGCGCTTTCGATCTCGAGAATTTTACGGCAATTTCCCGGGATCATCCTGACATCACAGGACAACAAGTTACTAAATGTGACAATACAATCAAGAGCAACAATGTAAATAAAACTGGAATGCATGCAGTTACTAAGCATTCATGCTTTAGAGCATGCTGGGAAGGGGGATCGGACCGAGCACCAAAACACACTTGTAGCCAATCAGCAGTAAGAGGTGTATACACTAATTATGGGGGAGATGCCTTTGTTGTATAGCGTGTTTGTGAATTTGTGGACGGAGCTTTCAAGTTAGAGGTGTGATCCTTTGGGTAGGGGCGTATTTTTGTAGGCCAAAACCTGGAAACGAGTTAGAATTTTAGCACTTCCGGTTTCATCATCCAGAAGTCAGTGGCTTTATTTGAACGGGATTTTGGTTAAAAGTCTGAAATAAGATCTGTGGATAACACAAGCTCAATGTATTTTCACACTTTATTCTACAACATAAAACACACAAGTAATAAAATCACTTGTGATTTTTAAAGCTTTTATGTGTCTTGAAAAAGGCGGTTTCTGACAAGTATCTGAATAAGACTACATAGGCTGTCGGGGACATTAAACATTATCAAAAACCGAACAGGTAAACTCATCTACGCACTAGTCTGCTTTCACATCCTTGTTGTGTTTATAATCACGCTCTTGCAAACTATTCAAACTCTATTTTCTCAGAATTGTGAGGTATAAACTCGTAGTTGCAAGTTGTAAAGTCAGAATTGCGTGATATAAAGTAGCAATTGCATGTTATAAAGTCAGAATTAGTTATAAAGTCAGAATTGTGAGACATACTCACAATTGCAAGATATAAACTCGCAATTCAGAGAAAAAAAAAGTCAGTCTTTTCCTCAGAATTGGACTTTCTAACTCGCAATTGCGAGTTTATATCTCACAATTCTGAGAAAAGAAGTCCGAATAGCGAGATATAAACTCGCAAATGCCGTCTGACAGTCCGAATTGTGAGTTTATATCCCACAATTCTGAGAAAAAAAGTCAGAACTGTGAAATAAAAAGCAGCAATTATCCTTTAAATTGTTTTATTACGTGGCGGAAACAAGCTTCCATAGCTTGGTGGTGGTGACGTTGAAGTCGAGCGACCGTGGTGTAGTTTGTTAACAGCCTTTATTTATAGCGATTGTATTTAGACTTCAAAATTCTTAAAAGTTGTGTTCATTTGTGAAAATTACCTTGATGGCCAAAACGTGTAAATATAATAAACTTTTGTTGATCGCAGAGCTTTTTTTTTTTTTTTGCGATAGTATATGGAAAAATCCTATTGGGTTTTTATCAAGGGATCCAGTGTGGTGCTAACTTCTGGGTTGGCCTATCACTGCAGCACTCGATACAATAATATAGTAATTCTTTCCTTGGCTTTTTTTTCCAGCTGTCTGCTATTTGTGATGGTAACATCATTGGATCTTCTGAGGGGATAGGCCTACATGCATCCTGACTCTTTTCAGTCAGTTGTCACTATTAATTGGCTTTTCCTGTCATTACCTTCAAAAGACAGGAAAAATCCACCACAATAATCTAAGACCCCCCTCCCCCACCCAAAACACACTGAGAGTAATTAGCAGAAGGTTTAATTGGCTCAAAAATAAAAATCTCTTGCTGAACTGTACGGCGTTCATGACAGAGATGCTCGCGCAGTCCCCAGACGATCACGTTAAAAGTGAAGTATTTGTTTGATTGCCTCTCAGCGGAGTATACGGGGCCTCGCCAACAGCGCAGGTGCACTTTTCATGTGAAAATCTTTTTCTCACGATTCAGAAGCACGCACTTCTTACTTCTCCTCTTTCTTTTTTTTACAGTTGAGACGAAGAACGAGAGAGAGAGAAGGGGTGGAGTTTCTGAAGGCGACGGAAACAAAACTCAGTCTTTGACAGTGACATCAAAGGAGATGGCTTCTTTTGTGTTGGGAGAAGAGGTGCGTTTGAAGTGCTCTCCTGGAAATACTGGAGTGCAGGAACGAGTTCATTGTTACCCGGCTCTGCCGATGATTATCTTCCATAGGCACAGAGCAGTGAAGGGGCCTGTCAGACAGTCAGACAAGTAATGATCTATACACCCGATGCTGAGGTTTCAACTCACAGCAAGACACAGACACGTTCAACATGCTGCTCATTCAGAGATTCAGGATTGGAGATACCTTATCATTATCCACCCTGTTTTTGTTTTTCAACCAATACTTGTTAAGAGATGAGGTATTATTTTGACAATTTGGCCATTTCATTTGCACATCAGGTTATTAGTTTATACAAATGTGTATTCGCCCCACAGCTTTCCTAAACATCTCAAACAATGGGGTCCAAAAGTCTCAAGGCAGCTTGTCAAAATGCTTCTATTGAGCAGTTTTGAAAATTAAATGGATTATTTGAAATAAATTTAAACACATTTAAAAGCAAAATCTATCTATCTATCTATCTATCTATCTATCTATCTATCTATCTATCTATCTATCTATCTATCTATCTATCTATCTATCTATCTATCTATCTATCTATCTATCTATTTTTTATTCAAATAAATGCTGTTCATTGAACTTTCTATTCATCAAAAAATCCTGAAAAACAGTGTATTACGGTTCCCACAAAAATATTAAGCAGCACATATTTTAAGCAGCAACTATTATTAATAATTGAGCACCAATAATAATAACTGATCATAACTGAGTAGCAAATCAGCATATTAGAATGATTTCTGAAGGATCATGTGACACTGAAGACTGCTGAAAATTCAGCTTTGCCATCACAGGGATAAGTTACATAAAATATATTAAAATAGAAAACAGCTCTTTTATTATTATTTTTTTTAATAATATTTAACAATATCTGTAATCAGCTCTTTCAAAAACATAAAAAAAATAAAATAAATTAATCGTTCCAATCTTTTGACCAATAGTTTGAATTTTACAATTCAGGCCTGTTCACCCAACTTTAATAGGTAACGTTAACTCTTGGGAGTCGGGAGACACAAATAGAGGAACAGGTATTATGAGTGTACTTACAGCTTCTGAATTTTGTAGGACTTTTAGAAAAGAAAGCCTCTTTTGCCTCTGCTATTATTGTACATGGGCAGGCAGTCTATAGTGCTGCCTGTAAAATCTTTGCAAGAGGGTCATTAAGGATATTTCATTATCTCCATATTGCCAAGGTCAGGTTGTCCATATATCCAGTTTACAACTGCTGTGGGAATATGCTGCAAGTGTAGTATAATAGACCAGAAAATGTCCACACCGGGAGTGATGGGAAATCAATATCAGGGCCCAGCTCATCAATATAAACCCCATTTTCACAAGCAGGAAGAAGGCACTCAAGAAAAAAAGCAAGGAAAAATAAATTAAATCAAAGAGAAGAAAATATAATAAAATAACAGGCCAGTGTTCATAATGTGCTTTTTCGTTGTTGTGTTGTGTTCTGGGAGCGAGTCATCAGATGAGGGGAGTCGGGAAACCAGGTTTGGCTTGATTTTGCTGTAATCCACCCGCGCTGGATGGAGTCGGTCGTAAATGTTATGCTACACGTGTGTAAGTGTGTTACAGTAAACGAGAACATGGGTCGTGACTCGTGACAATGACTTTTCTTACTGATTTTGTGGACTGATTCATACAGCTGCTCTCTGTATATGTTTGTATGTTGTTGTGACATCTGACATCATTTTGAAACAGAAAACATCTTGAGAATGCTAACACACTGTACAAAGCCACTAAAAATTAAAAACCATATCATAACACAAAGTTAATAATTAATCATTTTAACTCGTTCTTTAGTAATTGTGTTTAGTAACTTATTTACAATGGAAGTGTATTGAGTAAGACCTTGCATCAAGAAAAAACTTGAAAATACACACCGTTTTGAAAGTTTCACCACAAAACCCAAAAGCTAAGTGTTAAAATTTGACAAATGTGATAAAAGCGCTTAAAATTCTTGTTTAAAGTTATATTAAATTCAGTTATTCTGTGATGACCATATAAAACCAATGAACATGGTAATATCTAAATGAAATGTGAAAGGAAAGGACTATTTAAATATGCACCTCCAGAAATTAAATCAAAACGCAAAATGATTCTGCCTATTACTATGGTCCAACTGCTAAAAGCATCCTTTTCTATGGAAGAATTCCTTTAAAGGGATAGTTCACCCAAAAAATAAAATTCTATCTGGTTCGGAGACATTTCCCTTCGTTTGTGCCCTTCGTTTACACGCAAACGGAGAATTCACCTCTGAAAACGATTCTTTCTAAAAACTCCAACCAGAGTGGAGATTTTGGAAAACTTTGTCTGCACGTTTGCATGTAAACTGAGAAAACTGAGTTTTAGGCAGCCGACGTCACAGTATGCGACAGAACTTGCACCGCCGTCAAAAGTGCGACCAGAAAGAGGAAGTGATTCATTGCTGTTGTTGCTATTTTCGGGCTTCTGATTGGCTAACATGGGCTTGAGCTTCTCGTTACACTACCACCTACAGGTTTGGCATGCTCTTGACGGCATATATACACAGGTTCGTGTAAACGAACACTTTTCTGAAAACTGACTGGTGTGCACCATGTTATTTTTGAAAACGGAAAGATTGAAATGTCAGTTTATGAAAATAGCCAGCCACGTGTAAACGTAGCCTTATTTTGTGGTTTTCACAGTCATGTTATCCTGTCATGTGCTTCCTTGTTTAATGTGTTGTACTCATTGGTTCATTGTTTAATCATGTTCACAGGTGTGTCTTGTCAAGTCATTAGTCTCTGTGTATTTATTGACCTCATGTTTCTACAGTCCCTTGTCTTGTGTTGTTCCCTGCTGTTTGGTGAGTTTTATGTCAAGTCTTTGTTTTTTTATTATTTGCTCACACCGGGTGTAAATAAAACGCTTCAATATTTCAAGCTCGCCTCCAGTGGATAGTGTTACACCCATTGACTTCCTTATTATTGTTTTTTTTTCTTCATACTATGGGGCCCATCAACTATTTGGTTACCAATATTCTTTAAAATATGATTTGTGTTCAGAAGAAAGAAATTCATACAGGTTTGGAAGAACTTGAGGATGAGTAAATATGACAGAATTTAAATTTTTGGGTGAACTACTCCTTTAGGTGCTTTTAACAAAAATACAACCTATACATTTCTTCTTCAAATATATGGAATTGTCATTCCACGTACTTACATTATAAGTGTGTTGTTGTAGAGACAGTTTTGCTTGTTTTTATAAACCAATTCATCTGTTGTAATTGACAGTAGGACAGAGACTCTAAACTTAGTTTTAACCTGGAACATTCTATAATCAAATATAGAACACAATATACCAACATGCAGTATATGTCATAATGACAAAATGATAGCTCAATATGTAATTTCATGACAATAAAGGTTCCTATAGTCAATATAGTGACACCTAGGGGTACAGTACCTTTAGCATCTTAAAAGTGACGTTAAAGGCACTTGACTCTGCTTCAGTTTTTGACACTTTAGGAGTGAGAATGGGTTGGTTGTTTGGCAATTTTAGCCAATAATATAATACATAAACTCCCAAAGGCCTTAATATGACTTGAAAATTGCATGTATCTGATATTACTAAAAAGTTCTGAGGATTTGATTGGGATGTCGGATTCCGACACGTGTCATGGATCGCTTCATGGCGATGAGGGTTAAAGGTCAACTGTACACACTGACAGTCACAAGATGTGACTGCTTTGACCATGAATGCACTGCGTGGCGTCAGGTCTGATAAGTCAGAGGGACCTCGACCACGTAGAGGGGACGCTTTCTTGTAAGATACAGCAAGGCTTCTCCTTTACAGGGAATAATGCTCAGCCCACCCTCTTTCCACACGCATACACCCCCATATACACACTGACACAAGCACATTTTTCGCTCTCATCTTGTGCGGAATGCTTATTAACATCCTCTGCGGCATGTTAATGGCTTATTGACCAAATATGGCGTAATGAGGAGCCGGGAGTGGGCCTGTGGTGATCTATGGTGGAGGGAAAGTGGCCCGTGCCGCAAAGATGATGACCTAATTATAATATCGCAGCACAAGCTGAGAAAATGACCCCCGCTCTGATGACAGCTATTGTGGTCGAAAGTCTCACAGTTACTGTACGTGCCACCGCCTGAAGCTGACCCACCCTTAAACCCCATAACAGCAATCCGACCCCATAAACGACTCGCTCGCGCCGTCTCCACGCCATTAAAAAAGTGCGCGAGACAGCAGGCGCAGACAGCAACTTGGCTTTGCCTTTTAGAAGTCACCTTCAAGCGCAAAACCTCGCCGCCGACTTAATGCATGCGTTCAAAGGAATAAGGCAAAAGCGGATACGGGAAAAGGGTCTCCGTCCCCCTAGATAACCTTGAAGATGTATGGTGTTTTAACATTCCACACCAGCCCCTGGCTCAGGCATCTTTTAAGCGCATATTTGATCACGGCTCGTACATACTGAAACATTAATACGTTTCCTTTCTAAACAGGCGCTGCACTGGCTTTTTTTTTCTGCCTTCCGGAGAAAAGGGGCTATGCAGACTGTCAATGCATGTTACTGTAGGAGGGGGATGAGACCTGGAGAGGTATTAGCATTTCAGAGAAAAGCAGTAGGGTATGTGTGTGCTTTAGAGGGTCTATCTGTACTCATTTTTTTTCAATCATGCATTATTTGAGTTGAATAAAGGAGTCTGGTTTAACTATTCTGATTCAGGTTTGCTTGGTCACCTTGACATGGAAAAAATAGCTTTTTTATAGCCTTCCAATTCAAATTTAGCACATCTTTGTGCATTATGCCTCTTTTCCACAACGGTAAAATAAGTCTGGCAGTGTATTTTAAATATATATATGCATATATGTATGTATATGTATCGTTTACTGGTTCAAATGAAAGTATATGCCTTCCATGCTACCTCAAATGTTTGTGCGTACATTTGGGTAAATGACAAACAAGATTGTCCAAGATAGGGGAAAAAAAAGAAACGAATAAGAGTGAGATAAAGAAAAGAGATGTAAAAAATAATAATAAATCAAATTCAAAATGTATGGGCTAAGTTCTTTGTATTCATGTGGGTTATATTCGTATATGATTTTTATTTTTTAAATCCCATTTTCAAGAAAACTTTGACTCTTAAAACGCCAACTTGATTGTAACATCAAGTGAAGTAAAAAGTATTATTGAAAAAAAAAAGTTTTTATTGAAAAAAAAAAGTTTGTTTTGTTAATTCTGAAATAAAAATATGATCTTATAGAAGTAGTATTTTCACGACAGTAGTATGAACTGCATTTTTTTAATGCATTTTTGAATAATTTAAGAGATCCGAGCAACAAAAAAAAAAAAAAGTCATGTCACTGACCCTTTCACCATTTCCTGTCTCGATCTACAAGTCCAACTGAGAGTATTTTGAGTGATGCTTTACAGTTGTCCTTTCCTTACTATGTCTGTGTGTGTCGTGTGCGTACATGTGTGTTCAAAGCGAGAGTGTGTTCTGCAGTCTCAGCATTAGGACAGGGGCCAGACTGTGGATTTATGTGGACAGCCGGTGGAAATGACCTGTTTCTGTCATTGGGTGTGTGCCCCATCACGAGAGGCCCTAAACTATATTGGCACAGCTCTGACAGACATGTTTGTCACCCAGTCAATTTGGAAGATACCAAGGCAGCAGTATTATTCCTCTGACAAGCTTTTCTGCCTTGCTTTCTTTCTCTCCCTCTCGCTCTGTCCCTCCATCATATCTCCCTCTCTTCACTGTCAAAGGTAAGAATATGCAGTGATAGTAGGGCTAGCTGTCAAGTGCTTCATTTAGAGATTGTCATGATAATGGGAAATTGTCCAAAGAGGCCTTCGTGATGTAAATGCTGAGATGAGATATCTTTTATGTTTTCCACAAAGTCGGTTTCATGATTTATAAAGCAAATTTTAAAGATTATTTTCATCAAAAGCCCATAAAAGTTAAATAATTACCTCACAATGTCAATTTAGATTAGACTTAAAACACAAAAAGGTTCAAGTACAGTACAAGACAACACGTTTTGCTGTTATTGGAACAGTGACATCTACTGGCATGTCTTCAAAACAAATATAGCACAAGACAAAATATGGAACAAAGGTCATTTTAATAGAGAGGTTTTTAACACCCACACACAATTAATTCCACCCACAGTACAGCTACATTTATGGGGATAAAGCAAGAGCTGATGGAGTCGGTTTTAAAATAAACTCAAGTTATATAACAATTAGGAAAGATGCCATTGCATTTTTTTTTTTAAAAAAGTGTGAATAAAAACAAATCTCATATAATTTCTCCATCATAAAAGGAGGTGTTCCTGTGCAACTCTATTAGATTAAGAACATTAAATTGGATAAACAATTCCAGATTCTTCTAAAATGACGCACATATACCAACTTCATCTGTCTCTCTTTGTCAAACGATTCCAGTCTGATTCCTTTTAATTACGGTCATCCGCTTGAAACTTGCAATTAATTTAATTACCTTTCACATTTAAATATTCATCATAATTAACAACTCAATAAAGGCACATATAGACATGTTACATGACAACTATTTAAATTAATTAATGATGACGTCTATTCACCAAATGATGTGCAATAATGAGCGAATATGGATGGAAGGACGTGATGTGGTTTAATCGGAGAGTTTGTTTTCAGCTTTTATAGTGCTGTAAATAGGTTTAGCCTACACACGTTAGACTAGAACGCTTTGATGCGTGATAATTCTCCGTAATCCACTGACAGATGTGTTATGTGCGATCATAATTGTGAATAAACCACACAGATATCAGCCGCGTCAAATACACGCAGATAAATGCATTTTTATCAGTTCTAGTGATTCTTCAGAGGTCACGTGATTGAACCGAACAGATATCCTTCACAGTATCTTTGGCTTAATCCTCCTCTCCGTGTGGGTTGATCCACGCAGGGCAACCCTTCTAGCCCTGGCGATGAATATTTTATGAAGATGCAAACATCTCGCTCTTCCCGCTGTGTAATCACATGCAACGCAATGCTACGAGGGAGCATGTTAAAGGGCAAGCGCGCAAACATATCCGCGACGGGGAAGAGATCCATTTTGTCTGCCCACTTCCATTCATTAATGAATCAATGTCGGTCCCTAGAGAGCCCCTTTAAAAAAGGAACCATAATGCCTCTTTCCCCACGGATGGGCCGGTGTTATTTTGATCTTGAGAGAAACAAATGCTTTTTGAAAGTGCTGTGTGCATTAAAGGCTTGGAGGGAGGGCCGGGGAGTGGATCCAGTAATCAGAGAGATATCACATTAGGAGGAAGCTGTTGACGGAGACACTATGGACATGCTTTATGATAAGAGGGGACAGGGTCAGATCAATGGCTCAAATAGAGAGCTCTCACAATTTAGTGTCTGTTCGTTTTGATTTTATTATGTTTAGCCTACTGCGTGTATAAGTAACGGCAGTGCATTAAGGTTTTTCATTTAATATATGGCAGGAACCGCCCGCTGTCGCTTAAAGTGCTTGAAAAGCCAGACTGGAATGTGAAAAGATAAACAGGAAATGGAAAAAGAAAAATTCCAAGACTAATTATAAACCAAAACTCAACTTGGTGGGGACTGGCGACAAGACTGAAATGTCGTGGAAGTTCATTTCAGGATATATATATATATATATATATCAAATCAAATCAAATCAAGTATATTTGTATAGCGCTTTTCACAATACAGATTGTATCAAAGCAGCTTCACAGTATTAAAATAAAATAATACAACAAAGTTTGTTTCTAGTGGAATTTATTGATTGATAGAATAAAATTAAATATCCCCAAAATATCCCTACTAATATATGATTAGGAAAAGTATAGATACTTTAATGTTTAGTAATTTATGAGATATTAAAAGAGCCAACCCCATCATAAAGAATCAGACAGTAATGGGAAATAAGCTAAATAAGACTATATGATTAAACAGATCACTTATGTGAAGGTTATAAACTGACATCAACCATAATCAAAGGACCAAAAATATATATAAATTAAAAATATGCTTATTTCTCATTACTGTCTAATTCTTTATGATGGGGTTTGAGAGACCAGAGGCTCTTTTAATGTCTCATAAATTACTAAACATTAAAGTATCTATACTTTTTCTAATCTTATGAAAAGTGATTATGCCAATAAATAATTTCAACTTGATAACACACTTCAAATGTTAGAGACCCTGGATATAAAACATGAATAAAGCCAATGCATTTTCAGTTTTTAAATTACTTTTTCCAAAATGCGTTTTATTGGGTCATATTGACAGAATTAACATTATTATATGATATCAGTCGCACTTTGGAAAGTCTGAAATGCTTTTGTCATACAACAAAAGACGCTTGCACAACATCTGCCAGATGGGTTTTGATTAGGTCAGAGGATCATGGAAGAGTTTGATATAAAAATATGTGGTTACATTAATACTATAATTTTTGCACATTATAGGCTACATCAGGACCCCAAACATAAAGACTGTAAGGTCAGTCTCGACAGTACATGAGGAACATAACACCTAAAGTCCCTCAATCTTACAGGAAAGGTAAGATTTGTTTTATGAACTAAAACACACTTGAGCAAACAAACAGTAAATCACGTAGGCCTAGATTACCCAAACATTTCACCGTGATTAAGCCTAACAAATTCAAAAGCTGCTCTCTGTACATTTGTTGATAGTTTTGCATGAAACGAGTGTGCGTGTGCATGTGCGAGTGTGCGTGTGTTTGTGTGTGTTATTTAGTTTGTATGTGTGTGTCTGTGTCGTTTTGTTTGGAATTGAATTGCATGCATGTTTTCATGTGCGGGTGTCCTCCTGGCCTTTAAGTGTTGTGAGTGTGTGTGTGATGGGCTGAGATTTGATTAGCATGCCCATGGGTATGAACAGTGGCTGGAGAAAAGCGTCTCTGTGCTCACCATGCCTCAGTGCTCCTGTACACACCAAGTGTGACCAGCCCTTCATTTTAAACAGCCCCTAGCTGCCCCCTCCCACCAGCATGAGAGGACCACAATATACTACTCACCTCATCACTGGGCTTTTCATCCAACCACATGGGAATTTAGGATATTGCTTGTGAATTATTACTATAATATTTATTACTATAGAGAATACTAGTGATTATTCATGATAGGAAATTAATGTTAATCTTAAATGTCCTTTACATCTGTTTAATGTAGACCAGCTGCCACAACTTCTGAATTATATTATATTATATTATATTATATTATATTATATTATATTATATTATATTATATTATATTATATTATATTATATTATATTACATAATATAACAAACTTTTTTTTGTGATGAAATGCAAAAGAAGAAATAATGTGCAAGCTGCTCTTTTTCATGTAGTTTTTTACAAAATGACTATGAATTTGTTTTTATTATTATAAATTAGCACTATTTTGTTTTTTGTTTTTTTGTTTTTTAAACACAACATGAAATTGGCATTACATGGGGAGTAGATGATGGTAGAATTTTTATGGCATTTTTGGCTGGAAATTAATCGCGTATCAAAATACATTAAATATATAAAAATAAAATGAACAAATGTTTATATTTTTCATGCCAGGTGTCTCAGAGTAACATTTCTTAATAATGCTCACTGGAATCATTTAAAGATACCACATGGGCTCAATACACACATTCATTCCTTCCACTCAAATCACACTGGCAGGTCTTAGCATTGAAAAAGCGCAGTTATTTTCGGACATTTCATCCTTTACACACATGCCTGGCCTCGGGGCCTTCCAACTTAAGTGTTTTTGCTGGCCGTAAACGAGCAAGGTTATTTTCACTTCCTAATGGTCACCCACGACAACCGGCTCATAATGAGCACTTGCCACCGAGGATTGTTATTTTCTTAAGGACCAAATTAAAAAAGAAATCCCAAGCAGCCGCATCATTACAGGAAGCCTAGAGGAACTATTTCCAGGTCATTAGTTGGCTCGCCTGGCCTTCTTGCTTTTACCGGCTGGGGAGAAAGGATGTGATGAATTGTGCATCCGTTCAATTTGCGAAGCCACTGTTGTTAATGAGGACTTTCTTCTTCCTTTCACTTTTTCCCTTGCTCACCCAGCCACTGCACTTGCCATTGTCTTGAGGTGATATCCTCAAAACACACTCTGGATGTGATTAATCCTAATTGTCTCATTCTCAAAAATAGGAATTCTGGTAATAACCTAAACTTGTTTAAATGTGTCAATGTGCCAGTTATTAGCTGCTTAGCATAATTCTAATAACTCCGATGCATATAGACGCTGAAATCATTCCACCACCCCTCAAAAGCCGTGAAATGCAGCCTCGCCGTTGAAGAGGTTACATGACAAGTTGATTGAATTAACTTCTAATGGGCCCATTTTGTTTTCCCCAAGTGGTGGGAACGTTGCAGATTGTATCTGTGAGGCTGGAGGCTACAGTGAGATAATCAGGTGTGCCGAATTCCACATGAGTTCCTGGAGTTCCCAGCGGTCATGTGGATATTTGATGAGGGCTGACATGTGAAGTATGACATCATGCCAGTGGGTGGCCTATCGGAGGGCTACACCAGTGAGGTCACTGGTCTTCTAATGACCTCCTCAGGGTTCGACCGCAGCCTCCCCTTGCATCCCTCTCAGGCCTCAATTCTCCAGACTTTATCTCCTTTTCTTTCTTATTTACTCTAAAACCTTTTTTCTTGCCATTCTCTGGTCGAGAGAGAGATAATCCCCCCCCAAAATTCCCTTTTCCCCCCATCTTCGGTTGGTTTCAGCTTTAATGCTCTGCTTGCTTGTTCGCCTTAATCAAGAATTGGGGGCAGAAGGACAGGGCCAGTGAGCTCCTAAACGCCCACCAGGGTCTTTATTCTCAGACAGCGTGTGTCTTTCCTCACCCTGCCCGCTGGAGCAGAGGCAAAGGAAAATAAACCCTCTTACTCATCAACATAATTTTCCTGAAATGCTGCTGTAATAAACAGAGGACTCTGTCATTTTGCTTTATTTGATTGGATTGCGGGAAACGCCAAAGCGTTCAACTATGTTGGTAATGATGGAACTTGCAACCATAGATGGCTAACAAAATGCACCCCAGGTTGGTTGAAAAAGTAATAATAAAAAATCTATAATTTTTTATACTTATCCTACCAATCCTGACCAAATATTTGACATGTGGTCTAGGAAATGTGGACTTTTTTTAAGCTAATGAAGCCCATTACTAGCTAGGAAAATTAGAAAATTAACATTTAGAAAGATTTTTTAAAATATTTTTATGTCCAGTATAAAGTGACATAACAGGGTGGACATGTTATGCTATTAGATAAGTCTTCTAAAAATGAGGAAAAACAAGAGAACATTTTATGACTAATATTCACTTTGTTATTGGAGTTACTTTCCCCCCAAAGAAATTATGTAACTCTTAGCAAGAGATTATGTAACTCTTAGTCATGTGATTTAAGGCATGCATTTTTGATTTTAAATGGCAAGTTTAGCAATAAAATAACAAGGTGGACTGGAGTTTGACAGACAAAGTAATTTAATGGTATCTGTATCACAATAAATGTAATTTTATATCAGAGCAATAGAATAAGTAATGTATATAGTGCTGTCAAATCGATTAATCACATCAAACATAAAAGTTACTGTGTGTGTATGTGTGCGTATACAGGGCTTGCATTAACACCCGTCACCTTTCCAAATGAGGGTGGATCTCAGCACTCCTACTGGGCACTTTGGCGGGTTTAATTTTATATATAATATGTACATTTTTCAAATGTAATCTTTTAAAAGGGCATCTGAAATAATAAACTAAGTGCAATGTAGTGTTGTCAAAAATAGGGATTTTTCTATACTGAAATATCTAAAACACTTCCAATACTCATTTTCCGCAGAATAGATACACGATACCAGCTGCACTTTCTCGTGCTCTCATCTCTCCAACAGCGAATTGACACACAATTCCCCTTGCGCACTCATGGCTTGAATTTCAGTGTGGGATTGTGCGTATTGAGCATAATTTTACTCATTCCCGCAGTGTGCACACATAAAGCCACCTCGCAGTACTAAAATTACACTTAAACAGTCAAATACACACCAAATAATGTCAAAATGCGGTCTTGGCGAGTATTAAACACAGTTACGTTTTAAGTGAATGTAAACGGTTGAGAAAGAAAATGCATGTGTAACAGTATTAAAGTGACAGCAGCCTAAAATACCTGCTGCAAAATTATGAGATACTATAAAAAAAATCTATATGGCAGTTTTATCCCATGGTATCGATGTCAAAATTGTAGCTAGTGAAAAAGCTGAGTAACTTTCGGATACCACTAGCCACAGTGACTGGTGAGCAAAAAAGTTAATGTCAAGCCCTGTGATCATGATTTTTTTGTTTCTTTTTTGTTTCTTTTTTTTTGTTAAGGTAGGCCTACATCTATGCATGGAAAACCATGTGACATGAAAGTTGATTAACATTTTTATGCAAAATATGCAGTATGGTTTCATGGATATACAATCCACCACACTGAAATGACCCAAACACACCATACACATGCTAATTGTCCTTAGCGACTTAGCAGGGTTTCTCCATGTCCTAATATTACCTGCAATTCTCCTCACACAAGGCTATTTGTATTAGCATGCCTAGCATGCGCCCCGCGCCCTTCTAAACACATAGCCAGAGAGCAAGTTCACAAAGCTATGGGCTTATAGAACTGCCATGGGCGGTTTGAGTCCCTCTCAGCCACACATCTCCAGGCCTGCAGCCAGTGCCTGTTTGGGCCGGAGCGAATAGCCATGTTAATGCTTTCTCCCCTGCATGTTCTTCTTTAATATTTAACACAGGTTATTAGACAGAGCGAGCTTGCGACCCCCTGAGCGCCTCCGCGTTGTGCATGAATAACTAATGCACGACTGATTATGTTAATCAGCGATCGCGGGGGCCGAGCACTGATGACCAGGAGTGTTGCCGTGGTACAGGATGAGAGTCTAATAATCCCAGCATCTCCAAACAGAGCCCCAAACCCATTATTACACAAACAGACACGCTCAAATACACACACAAGCCAAGCAAAGGCACTAGGCCTGACCCAAACTACCCACCCACATCCACACAGCTCCAAGCTAACACAAGCTTATTTAGTCATAATGCTGTAGGCTTAAAGTACTGATTTTTTTCATACTGTGTGTAAGGGTATAAACATGCTGCCTTTATCCACTTCAGATTTACATTAAATAGACATGTGCATATGTGCTCAGAGAGGGGGAGCAGGTAGTAGCAAATTATATTTGGAGCCCCCTGAAAAATGCCAAGGCTTCTTATAGTTGCTGTGCAATCAAAACATATTACAGGTTTTTTAATTTTTTTATTTAATGTTTTTTTAATTTTATTTTTTATTTTTTATTTTACAATTGGACACATTTCTCAATACTTTTTCAAAACTCTTCACACAGTTCTCCTTACCAACTTTCAGCTTTGCACCGCAGTTAATTTCACATTCAAAATACACTAAAACCAAAAGATTTTATACGTGTCATCAAGTCAATCAAGTCATTCTTCCATAGCAAAGGTTGTCATCCAACAAACACACTTTGTCACTCATAAAACAATAACCTAAAAAAACACTAGGTCTTTTGAGCTGGTCTTTTGAGCTTTCTATTCATCAAATAATCCTGAAATGTATCACGGTTTCCACAAACACATTAAGCAACACAGCCGTTTTCAACATTGATAATAATAACAAATGATTCTTGAGCACCTAAGCAGCATATTAGTATGATTTCTGAAGGATCATGTGACACTGACGACTGTAATGATGTAGAAAATTCTGAGCTTTGCCGTCACAGGAATAAATAACATTTTTAAATATATTTATGAGCTTAAGAGACATTTTCAAAAATATATAAAAAAACCTTACCATTACCAGTGTATGTTTTAAATATAGGTAATGTCAGTTATGAAATTAACATCAGCAAGACAAAGGAGTGAGCAATTTTATTCCAAATATGTTTTAAGAAAGTGATTTCCAACAAAGAATGATATTAAAAACAATACATGATCTGAGGTGTGGTAGAAATGAATTTCATGACATAATCTATGTTAACTCTTGGACCATATTAGTGGACAAATTAGTGTTTAAAAAGAGTTCATTAGTTGAAAATGCTTGCATCAATAACATATAAGCAATATCACATTAGCAAGAGTGCTGTTAACTGAACATGAGCACAGATGCCATTTGGCCAATCACAACTGTGCTTAAGATTTCGTATTGTGTATATTCACCAAAGAATTTTATAGAAAAATAGGTTGAAAGTCTATTAAACATACTATGTCGGTGACCACATTTTGTGACCACTTCTTCAGTCTTACAATCTTATTCCCCATTTCAGACAGTCCACTGGCCTGCAGATATGACTTGATGGATCCACATTAGTCTTATGTCACCTTCCATGTAATTTGGTGTTCTCCACACCGCTTTGCATGCATCGCACTAGATCTTCTTCTACTGCATTCACGTCATGTGTGAGGGGCCCTGTCAACCAAGAAGCTCCATCACAGTTGAAGGTGCGCTCATTTCGAGTCGACTTTTCTACAATAACCCCATCCACCGGCAGCAACGGACAAGCTCTGATTTTAAAAGCTTATTGCTGCATGGCAGAGCAAGTAAATGTCTTTTCTTTTTTTTCCCGCCTGTGTGTTTTTGACCCCCCAGAGATAAAAGCATGCTCTTGGAAAGCCATCTTGGAGCTGCGAATAGTCTGAGCGCGGCTGTGCTCCATTTCCATTCCGAGTTGCTTGGCCTCTACACCATAAAGAATTCCAACGAGACAATTTTGTGGAGCGCTCGGTGAGCTGACAGCGGGTGTTATTAAAGCACAGGGTGCTGACCGCTCTCAAAGTTATTAGAGTCTGTGTGTGTGTGTGCGTGTGTGTGTGTGTGCGCATGTCAGGCTGAGATTGTGTCTGTGATAGCTCCGCTGGCCACAATGTCCTTCACACGTAGACACTCACAGGTATATTACAGAGGATGTGGTCAGTGGGGACATAGGGCATGAGGGACACGCACATATATATACAGACTCACATGTGCACCTGAAGGGTCACCATGGTGACAGGTGGAGGTGTCACCATCTTCATCACTCCCATTAGCACAGCACCAGCCTCAGAGGTGCCTCTTCATCTCCTCTAAGTCTTCTCTCTGGAATCAGCAACTTGGAGATCAACAGTAGATTCCCAGCTAACAAATTTATGTTCTAAAACACTGTGGGAACAGTGGTTTGCAATGTTTCCAAAACATTAAAACGTCCAGTTTTCTTGTCGTGTTGTTCTCAGAGCGTATTATCTCAACGTTATGAGAATGGTCATCAAGATAAAAAACCTAAAAACATTCCAAGAACCTTTTTCTAAGAACACTTCTCTCAAAATCATGAGAACACATTTCAAATATCAATGTTATAAGAACATTCTATAAACTGTATTTGAAGAACATTTTATTTTAACATTTACATAAACTTTACAAAACATTAATGAAAGTTGTGGGGACATTACATTAGCTGGGTTCCAGGTCCGTCCAACCTTCGATCTCGCAACATTTAAAATTGTGATGCATCTTTTCTACTGAAAAATGAATGGAAGAAATTGTGCATTTCAATAGCAGCTGTTCAATAGCAGCTGCATTTCAATGGCAACCATAAGCATTTCATAGAGTTTGTTTACTCTTGTTGTAATGCATAGTTGAACCCCCCCCCCCCCCCCCCCCCCCCCAAAAAAAAATTCTATTACTCACTTTTATGCCATTCCAAACCTGTATGACTTCCTTTTTTTCTGTGAGAAAGAAGAGTGTTAGCATATGCGTGTTAGCATATACGTTCATGCTGCTCGCTGAAGTGCTTTGATTGGTTTTGGTGAAAAACATCCTGGCATTTAAGTTATTTAAGACATTTAAGTAATATTGTGGCATCAGCTATCATATGCGCCATCTAGCACTTCAAACTCCAGTCCAGTAGGTGGCAAAAATGTTCACTTTTTTTTCTTTTAGAAAAAATATTTTTGGCTGGATTATAAAAAATAAAAAAGATCCACTCAAAATGTAAAAATCAAATAACATTTAAAGAGGAGATGATTAAATGATTTAACCATCCAAGTAGATATTAGATGTACGTGTATGCCTATTATATACCAAGATGGCTGCCGCGTGAACTGATTTGTCTTAAAATCTCAGTTAAACATAGATGCCATGATATGTTTGCTAGTTGCTGTGATTCCTTCCCCATGCAGACTTCTCTTATTTGGTAAAGAGGAATCAAGCAAATGAGTTATGACTTTCTTTTGAAACCGTGTGTGTTTGTGCATGTGTGTGTGCGTGTTTGTTCTCAAATGAGGGGAATAGTGAGGCTTCAGGCCCATCAATCTGGCCGTTCCGCTCTCTCTCTCTCAATCTGTTTCAGGTATGGCCTGACGTGACAGCGTGTGGGACCTTGGCTGTCCATTCATCACAAGCAGAAGAAATAACAGGACACCTCTGGTCTGTCATACTAGATTAGTCTGTGGCCTGTAACCACTGGCCTTAATAGAGTCTCCATTTGCTCAGCTCAAATGTCCACTGGACCACCTCTACAACCTCTGGGGAAAGACAGAGTCAGTCCGAGAGTGTGTTCATCCAAAATAAGCACTCAGAAATATCATTAACATACCTTATTGTTTAATCCGCACTTACAGGCTTCTGTTCTGTTGTAAAGCTTCAGTCAGGTAATGCTCTGAGGTGAATTGTGGGCTGTCAGTGTTCCCATGTACCGTCTGATGGCCCATCAGCGGCTGCGAGACCTCTCCACTCAGCCCTGTCAGACGCTAGTATATCCCTCACTCCTCTTCTCTTTCCCAGGGGCTGGATCCAGCCCTCAAAATCAATGCTGGGCAATCTATAATATTCCTTAATTGGTGATTAGCAGGTACTTTGTGGATCACAGGTCCTGGCTGGAAAATTAGCCTCTGCCTTTAATAAACGTCTGACCACATGTCACTGTGGAGGTGTAATGGCTGCTGTAGAGATTAGCTGTTAGCTTAGCGCTTTCTCTAAGTATCCGTCTGTGTCTTTCTCTCTTTCTCGCACATTGCATTCAGGCTATTTTTTTAAAAGTGATGTTTATTTAACATGCATTAATCACAGACCCTCAAATTATTTTCATGGGGAGCATTTAACATTTTACTGAATAAGATAGCATAGCAGGGAGTGGAGGATGATGGGAAAATGAACACCATAACTCGACTTTACCATAAGGCCAAAGCTCTAACCTTGAATTTTGCGTTTTTGGTGTTGTGCATTTATTTTTTGACACATCTGAAATTTGCATAATACATGTCCAGTGTATCTACATATTAGGGTGTTCTGCAAAACGATTGTTATTTTAATTAATTTAGTTAAATTCCTAACAGTTATTAATGTATGGATAATAATAATAATAATTATTGTTATTATTTTCAATAAATTCACAAATAAATGACCTTACAATAAATTGTTGCATCCTAAATATAGATGCATACATTTAACAGATTCAAACTATTCATGATTCAAAGGCCAAAAGGAAAACATTTTGAGTAAACGTGGTTTTAAATTTGATCCTAATTAAAAAAATTATATATAATTGTGAACTTTTTGCGGGAAAAGGTTTGCACACGTTTACGTGTCTGCACAGTACAGAGAATGAGACCCATTGTTAGAGTAATTATGCGATAAAAATAATGTGAATAAACAATTTATTCTTCTAACAGAAGAAGTTAGTAAGACAGTTATATCCAATCACCTTCTTTAATGCTGGATCAATAAAAATATAGCTTTCTGTTCTAGACTTCAGTAAGCTAGTCACAAAACAGTCATTTAAGCTTTCTCTCCTTTTCTTTCTTTACCCAAATCATTCTCACACAATGCCAGCTGAGTATCTCTGCACATCCTCTGTTTTCACTGTTAATGAAATTCAGTTGGACAACAAAACCAGAAACAATAGAGCAGAGACCATCAACAAAAGCCAGCTTTTGCATCTGCTTATCACCAACACCACTGCCATTGTCTCCAGACGGCGCATGCTGGCAACGCTGGCGCTTCCTCCTTTTCAAAACTGCTCGACAATAGTCGATGAACAAAACAACACGAGGTTGAATATACTGGCGATTTGAGCTGCTTGTTTACCTGTGGGTCCTGAGGGGAGGAGGAGGAGGAGGGGGAGGGGGAGGAGGGGGAGGAGGACGAGGAGGAAGAGAAAAGGAGAGGAGGAGGAGGCCCACAGCGCGGGTGCCTGTGGCAGGCAGCGAGCGGGAGCGTGGCGTTGGGAGCCTGACCCTGGCGCGGCGCTCATTGTGTAGTGCGGCAGTGTAATGAGGCCCTGTGTGGATATTGATATGACAGAACAAAAGGCCAAGGTGCAGTAAGGACAGCAATCCACACGTTTCACACCATTTGTTTTTCACACCGTATCCATCACATTAATGGGTCACCTTTCTGTGACAGCTCATGATTACCTGCTTACCCATGGAGAGAAAGAGGGAGAGAGAGAAAAAGACAGAGACAGAGAGAGAGAGAGAAGGTATTGGGTGAGAGAGAAAAATGGGGGGTTGAGGGAGAGAAGAGATGGGAGACACTGAGACACATGGGGAAGGATGAAAGAGGGAATAGATACGGAGAGGGCTTTTTTATAAAGGGGTAAAGGGTGAGCATAGGTTGGAGAGGGCTGAAGAGAGGGGGAGGGGAGGGGTCCTGTACCATTTTTTAATTCTTTCATGAAGATTGGCTCGGGCCCTGTCACCTTTTCCTGCAGGGTGAATTTATGACAGGTCAGTGTGCCACCCAGCCTTGATGGATGGAGAACATCATAGTTTATTTGGGGCAGAAGTGGAAAACGCTAGAGCCATTTCCCCATCGCTCCCTGTGCAGCCTTTAAAAAAAGATCATCATGGCGCCCAATGTGGGGCTGAGGGTCAGCGTGAGGGGGTCATAATCACTCATACAACAGAGCAAGGGTGAGACGAATTCCTGCACCTCCATTCCTTAATCCTACCACACAAAGGGGACAATCTGTCGAAAGCTCCACATCTACAGCAGAAATGTTTGGAAAACTTGTATCAAACATATGGAAGCACATTTTAGCCTCACAGAGTTTAAAATAATAAATTATGTTTCTACTCAAAGTTGCGAATTTGACTTATGCGCAAAAATGGAATATCACATAAAACATTTGCGAATAAACGGGCGTTTCCATGAGAACAAAATCGTCACTTCCTGGGAAACTGGTGCAAAATATCTGTAATAAAAATGGAAGTTGCTTCAATTGGGGAAACCACTGTGGCTCTTTTTTTTTTTTACTGTGCCCACAATTATCTTTTATTTATAATAAAAAAAATGCATTCTATTTACAATTTCCCCCCCCTGTAGTGCATAGTCACATCTGGGATCTTTTATTGATACTTTTTTAAATGGAATTCCACCAGGGGGCACATGCCAGTTGTTCACATCTGGTTTAAGGACACATTTACTTTTCACCTTCAGTACCAGCTTAAACATGATCAGACTGACTATTTTATATTTTTTTATTTTATTTTTAATTTTAAATGACTGAACAATATATTTAAATGAAACACTGTTAGTGTTTTAGTGTTGTCTGCATTTAAATACATCAGAAAAAATCCACTTCACCTTTCACAAGAGTATCTGACAAAACATTGGACTTACACAAGCTGTTTTTGCAAGAGTTCAAGTGAGAAACTCAAAGATTGCTTGAAGACTCTTGAAGGTAATTGCACCCTTTTCCTCTAAGCCTTTTCCTGCCGATTAGAACGGATGTAAAAAGTGGAAAGCCGGGGGGTGGGGGGGAGAGAGAGAAATGTATTCATCTCAATTGTGGGATGCAATGCTGGAATGGCTCACTCTCGCTAGTTTGTCCAGTGTTTCCTCATCGGCAGGCAACAATAATTGGCCATGCATGGCTCATTGAGCGATGCACATGGTCTCACGCGCTGCATTCCCGTTTGCTTTGATGCCTTTTATAGTTGCTTGCTGAGCTGAGGCAATACGGCCTGCCGCTGATGCCTTTCCGAGAACAATACATTTGCTCTAATCGTAAAGCAAGCATCAATTTCCCAGACACACGTTCTGATGAGAACTGCAAGGAGAGGTTATCATTCCACGGCCCAATAATATCATCTCTTTCAAAACAAACAGCAGTTATGAAGTGTGCCAGGAGATATCTCATAGTCTGATATATGTTGTGTTAAGATTGCGTTGTGTTTGTTTACTACTTATTTCTGCCCAAATCCGCTTATTCTATGAGTATCGCTCTTTTGTTCCTTGTCCTTCCCCCATACCACTACCTTTTAGGTGCGTCACAGTGTCTTATTGATCTTTCGCTACTCCCAGAGACACATTTGTTCTCCATCTCCATATCTCGCATCACTTAGAATAAGCACTTTGGTCTGGAAAAGTGACAGCGCAGCACAAAGAAGGAAGTAGACAGGATGAAAAGGTGCTATATGGTAAAATAAAGACTCTAGCTCATGGGTAAGTCCAATCTCAGCACTTCAGTCTGGTGCCAAGAGAGCATGAAAGAGTCATCTGCAGAGAAAAGCCACACCACATTGTCCCCAAATTAAAAGTCAAAATGCCATCTTTCTTCCTAATTGCCTGGGTAGATTATCGGACACTGAAGAAAACACCACTGCACATGCACTTTATTTGCTCATCTGTTGCTGTGGACTTAGTCCACTAGGACTTCATCCTGAGCGTACATGCATCAATGAAAACAATAAAAACGCAGAGGAGAAAATGCCTTAACCAATTATGCCACTGATAAATCTGTGTAAGGCCTCAGGGTCCCGACAGTCATGGAACACCTACATTTATGATGGAATTTTAACATTGGGATTTCCAGGCCTGGAAAATTTAATCTTAAAAAGTTTGGGAAAAGTCATAGACATTTTCTAAAACATTTCACAAGATAGAAATAGCTTTTTAGCACAATCTCTTTACGCTTTACAACAAGGCTTTCATTAAAGCATCAGGTATGGAATTTACATTATTTTTTTTACAGCATTTATTAAGCAAAATGAAAGACAATTTATACATATATTATTGTTAATAATATATGTATAAATTGTCTTTCATTTTGCTTAATAAATGCTGTAAAAAAAAAAAAAGTAAATTCCAGAAAAGTCATGGAAGTTCGTTGGTCATGGTGTGAGAACGCTGAGGGCCTGAGAGACAAGTATAGTCAGAAATGAACACTTACACATGAGTTATCTCTGTAACTCTATATTGTGCCGAGCAGGTGTAAATCAGCAAAGAGGGAGAAAACCGTCTGACAAGTTTTGCCATTAAAAGATAATTGTAATCAAGGTGCAAGATGAACAGTGAAGAGGAGCTGGCAGAGAGATGGACAGCCACAGAAAGATGGATTGTTTTAATTTGCGCCAATTAAATTGAAGTTCATCGGATCATCTTCCTCAATCTTCATGAATACTTTATTTTCAGACTGCTATGAAGCTATTAAAAAGAGTGATTGGACTCCAAGACTATACCATATTTTATGTTGGACCATCATTAAGGACTTTTTGCATGCATGCTCTTCACCCTTTTGTGTATAATGAGTTTTGTTGATGCAGAATGGCTGAACTGGGAGATGCAAAGGAAGATAAAACTTATACAATATAAGATCTGAGTCAGGCCTGAATCCTCAGCTGCGCCATTCGGTTCTTCTTTGCTGGACATGCTGAACGCATTGAAGCCTCCTCAGAATGTTTGATTTAGTAAATAGCTCCGAGCGCTGCTTTAGATGTACATTATAATGTTTTCCATGTTGGCGCCAATTGTGCAATTTACGGTTTTAACATTCTCATGGATGCCGACCAAACAATTTAGCAGAGCTCTGTTTCTGTAATTTGCATTCTCAAATCATTTTCTAGCCATGTGCACACAAGTCATGCATACCGCACAAAAGCACATGCTTTCAACACAAGCTTTGAATATGTCAGCACGGAATTACCCATGCATTACTATAGGCTGTGGGCTTTGTGAAGACAACTTTATCACTTGCTCGATTATAGTTCCTAGACAGGTTATTAATGATTCAAACTAAATGCTGGTTTGTTATGTAATGTGTTGTTTATGGCCTCACCATAAAAACATCCCAGCATGGTTTTGGATGAAATGGTCCAAAACTTTGTCTGAAATTAAATATTCAAGGGAATAAACAAAATAGATTTTTCTTTGATCCTGCAACGCTAACACTCGAGGCACGGCACGCATCAGATAACCACTAAACATTTTTTTGTTTATTTATTTCTACTTCTAAATGTCAAACATTAACTACAGATGAAGAATACATTTAGTTACTTGCATGGATAATTTAATGTAGCAAAAACGTTAAAGTATATTCTTTCTGCGCATACTGCCTTAAACTAAATTTAATGCAATGGTCGTTCTGCAGATCTACAAAGGTCAATAGCCATGTTGATGCTTATCGAGTGTGATCCACAAACAAAACTTTAATACATTCAGCCTAATGTGCATTTTCTGGGAGGACGTGGGGACTGGAAACACTTGGAAACCAAGAATATTTAAGACGAGGCTATTGGCACATGTAAAATGCTGTAGTAAATCACAATTTTATACGCAGGATTTGCGTGAACTGGCAAAGCAGCAATGAGGAGAAACAAGAGCTAGGGGCCGTATTCATTCTTGGGCCAAACTAACCCTGAGGCCCGAGAGATTAGTATTTTGCTGCTACTTGACAACCTTGACTGCGTAACCTTGCTAGGGCCAGATTAACATTTGGGGCCTGCAAGTAAAGAGTCAAGATGCCTTAAAGCATGTTACATTTCAGCCTGCTGTCTCCCATCAGGCCACAACAAATACTAATGAAGGCCCTCACTGAGCAGCCTGATCACTGGAGGAGAAACATATATTTCAAAGCATGTTGGGTGTCATATAGATACAGAACATATCAAACAGCAGATGAGTTCATATGGTGACATGCTGTACTGTTCAGTGTTCTTGTAATTAACGAAATCTAAAATGATACGTGATTAAATAAACAGTTTGTTCACTACAATAACAAAAAACTAAACTAAAAATGCATTTGATTTCAAAATTAAAATTGAATAAAAAATTTACATTTTTGATGCATGGTATAAAACCTTCAAAAAGCATGAAAATCAATCATGCGATCAACAGACAGTAAGAAATTCAACAGCATTAAACATTTTAAAATTATATCATTTAAAAAACTAAAATACAAATTAAAATTAAATGATAGGATAAAACCTAATTAAAAAATAGATTGAATATAAAAATCTTAAATTGCATAATAATAATAAAAATAATGACACATTTTATTAAAATAAATAAAAAATGCAAAACGCTAATAATCCTGATAGCGTGCAGGTGGCCACACCCATCGTGTCGCTTTTGGCCATACCATATTGGTTTTACAATATTGGAGATGAATAAGGATTCCTATAAACTTCAATAAAACATAATTATATGACTCCTACAGCATATTAACCAAAGGTTTTCTTTTAAACCAGAATTTTATTGGCATATGTAATTGTGGTGTTCTGGACCAGGTGTGATTTTGCCTCCCTAAAGAAGTCCTGGGCTTGTTATTGCACCTCTTTATCCAGATTGGAGTGGGGTTGTTAATTAGCTAGACCTTGAATTAGATTATTTGCATGTCTGAACAAGGGGTAAGGTATTAATGCTCCCTCAAGACATGCTGTAATAACCTCTTCAGTGGCTCCCTGGTCCCTGTGGAGTCGAGCGTACAGGAGCCAGACAGCCAGCCAGTGAGAGAGAGGGGGAGAGAGCCATTTCATCCAATTAGCTGTGGATTATGCTGCCCCTCTCCCTTTGAATCCTATTTGCTGTGATAAGGTGTTCTCCTGAAAGGGCCAGGCTGAGCTTGAGCTATCCAGGGAAATGATTAATTCACAAACCCCTAAAAATTAAAATGCAGTGGTTCTCATTCCACATCCACGGACATGTAAGGAATAAGGCAGAAGATTCCACTCAGAAATCAATGCAGGCACCGAATGGGGCAGCTAAGGAAGGCAAGAAGCCGGCCAGCAGGAATTTATTCGACAGAATCTTGAAGCTTCACAACACATTATATTCAACATTTCCAATGCCAGGCGGATGTGGGGTGTGGTATAATGGATGATGATCTTGAATTATTCAAGTCTTCTCTGAGCTGTGCGGGAAGTGTTCTCAGCAAATTGTGTTGCTTCAGCATCAGTAGCGCTGCCCGTGATATTGAAGTTTTCTCGTTCAAGTCGTGATGTTTATTCATTGTTTTCCTGCTGGGGCGAGGGCAAAATCTGATTTACACTCACAATTTATTCAACAATATGAAACATAATACACCCTTCACTTCTAATCCTGCTTTGAAAGCAATTTACGCGAACAACTTTTGTGCCCTTTTATTGCATTACTCATAATTATGCATATTTATTTATTGACAATAACAGGTCACCGCATTCAGTCCATACATTCTTTCATTTAATCACTCATTTATTGAATTATTCATTCTTACAAGGGTTAATGACAGAGACAAGCATTTAAAATACATGTTTTTTACAAATGCACTCATGTATTCATGATGGTTTAGGGAAATTTTTTGCAACATTTTCAAGAAAACTTGACATTTTTGTATTATTCTAACAGTGTCATGTGGTGTAACCATTAAGGAAAAAATAACAGCATATTTTAATTAATTATATTATTTAATTCAGAAACATCATTAAGTTTTTGGTGAGTCAGGGATCTAAATTTTGGGAAAATTTAAGAGACTTAGTCAATAAGGCTTCTATGATAAAATTTGAATTAGGTTACTCTATGATTTACTCTTTTATGAAGCAAAAGCCCTAGTCGCACTGGATTAGTATTATCTGGGGACCTCGTGTGATTTAGAAATTACCCACCCACATCTGAATTTCGTGTGGCGCATTCGTACGGGATAAGCGAAGCCTGTGATTTTACTCGAAATTACTGATTACTGATCTCCCAGATATGATGTCAAAAGGCTATTGCTTGGAAATGTCAGGACTAATATTATCACAGGACCTCGGTGTTCGGTGAAATATGGTAGGTCATTTGCAGGGGAATTTTTACTTTACAAATTACAGACGTGGCCGATTCGCATGGGATTAAGATCACAGACAACCTCTGCAATTATTACAAATGATTAGAGGTCACCAGGTAATACTTATCCAGTGCGAATAGGGCTTTGAATTGATGAGCATGTTGATGGTGACACCTAGGTTATGGGTTCATTTCCTAAGACTTCTTTCAAATCCATAAATGTGAATGTGTTACACATTTTAAAAACATTTCCTGACTGGCTACACCTCTCTCTGGCATGGTAAGACTAAAATTTTGTCAGAGCTCTCTCCGATTACCTCCGTTTCCACACGTCACCTTTTATCTGAGAAGTGTCCTCCACAGACCAAACAGAAGAATGTGTGGAGAATCTAAAGTAAGCGTTTTTTTTATATTTTCAAACCCCTTTAACGCCCCACAAACGATGTTTAAACACCCTGCACCTAGGGTTTAATTAAGTCCCTCTAATCGTGTTCCAATCACGAGCCTGGACGGATGGGCTGGAATTCCTGATGTGCATTTCTGTCAGTCTTAATTGGATAATTGATTGCCAATTTGAACCTGGCCACACACTGCATACACAATAAAGAGCTTTGGCCATGTTCCTTGAGGATTCATTTTCCGACCGAATAAAGATGCTGCTTCGATAGGCAGCAGTCCAGTCATCCACAGTCTAAGGCCAGTCTCATAGAAAAGAGTTCTTGCTCTCGGCTAGTTATGTTGAGTGCCCGGCTCGTTTTGACGGTAAATCGCAAGTGAACACATCGTTATATCGTCCATACGACCAAAAAAACTAAACAAATCAGAATAATAAATAATCTCAGTGCATTTTTTTATATTCACAAATAGCAAAAAGAAGCACTTAAAGAGATAGTACACCTTAAAATAAAAATTATTTTAATTATTTACTCGCACTCATGTCATTCCAAACTTGAAAAACTGACTTTCTTCTGATGAACAAAAAAAAGAGAGATTTTAAAAAATGTTTAAAGTTTAAAGTGCTTTTGAACATTCAAAGAAAGTGTAAGAGCTTTCACAAACAAATATACCATACAATAAAACAATTAATCTACAAATCTAGAGAAAAGATCATGTCGGGGTCACCACTTTGTAAGGATCACCCATTGACCCAACGACGGAATCTATCGATGTGGGCGAATGTATAATGCGCGTAGGTCTTTTACTTGTGCCTCTGCAAAGATCCCTTAATTTGTAATAATTTAGTTATAATTTGACTCTAGCTCCGCATTTAATCTGAGACCTAAAAGCATTATACCTTCGCCCACGCTGTTGGATTCCATTGTTGGGCCAATGGGTGATCCTTACAAAAGTCAATGGGGTTAAGTGTTATTTTGGACCCCATTACCTTTTGAAAGGATCACCCATTGGCCCAACAATGGAATCCAACAGCGTTTGACAACTTTTACTGTATTGACAAAAAAAAAAAAAAAATCCTTTTATGACAGAATTGTTTTGATAAACTATCCTTTTAATTTCTTACAAACCCACCACAAGTCACCTCAGAGCACATTAGGTCATAACATGCACACATACTTACAAGCTTCTGTGCTTCTTGTAATTACTGGAGTGGATTACCGAACCACTTGCAATGCAGTAATGCTTTTTCCATGTTGAAACAAAGGGCCTCTGGAGACCATGAGGCCTATCACAGATATCCTGACAAAGAACAGATGTGGGAAACCTGAACACGCACACATTTCCTATGTGTCAGATCGATATTTCCATGACACATGGGAGTGGTCACACACCGTTATGTTCATATTCAATGACAGTCCACATTTGGTAAAAAAAAAAAAAAAAAACTACCCTCAGACATTTTTAAAATGTGCCAGACAGTGTCTTCTTAACTGCAGTTTGATGCTAATTAATGTACTGCTCTGTCCAGGAAAGTTTTCGTGAAAATATCAGAGCACTTAAGATATTTGACATTCTGATTATGCTTTGTGACATCGATTGGCTGACACATATGGGCTTTCTTAGATGAAATGCTATTTGAAAGTGAAAGTGAAAAGGAAAACAATTCATGTTGGCTTTCAGAAGGACGTAGCTTATTCTGTAGTTCCCCATTGACTGATCCTGCTCCCGACATCCAGTCTACCAAATGATCTTTTCATTATTTACTCGATAAACTAGTGAGTCCATTCGTCAAGTGTTTTGTTAGACATTTACTTAGATAGAAAAATATGAGCACTGAATCAAAATTTGTCAAGGGTGGATCGATGGTGCAAAGCAGAGGAAAACAACTCCATATTAAGAACAGAAACAACTTTTGGGATTTATTTGTTGACTGTACTTCATGTGATTGTAACACCAATAAGAAGCCATAAATGTGTCCATCCATGCAGATCCATAGCAGGATCTATGATCTTTGCTCAGATGCTCAACTCAAATTGTTACATAAATATTTGTTGTGGTAGATGTGTTTATGTCTTTGTAAATGCAAATCTCTGTGCCGTTTCCAGGGTGTTGCCATGACATTGCTAAGGTGTTAGCAACTGCTCTGTGGTGGCTAGGGTTTTCAAAGTGGTTGCTATGCCGTTGCTAGGTTGTTTTGGGTTATTTTAGGGGATTGATTACTGGCCAAAGTCTCCAGACCCATTGATACATTGATCTTTTGGAGCTATTTCCAAAGCCACTTGTTTTCAGACTTTTTTTTTAATAACAGAAACTGGGAATATTGATATATTAAATTAATTAGCCATAATTTTTTTTATTGGGGGTTATATTTAAATATTGCTCTCAGGTCTCAGTTTTCTGCTTGAATAGCACCAGAAGTTCAAGTTGTACAGTGAAATGTAGGCTATAGGCTACAGTAAAATGACTCAGGAGTACAAAGCCCCACTTGAATATTTGCTAATACTATAGTTTTCTCTGTGAAGGTTTTAGTATTAGCTTTCCACTTCTCTGAAACGAGTGAGAGAGAGAGCGAGAGAGAGAGAGAGAGAGCGAGAGAAAAGCACATTTCCACCACCATTTGTACAGAGTGAAGTTTCTTTGGAGTCTCCTTGAGACAAGTGACCAGAACGGTCCAAAGTGAAGGCCTTATCAGTCACCCACACAATGGTGCCACCCCATGAATTATATTGGTGGGGGGAGGAGGAAGCCACGGAGGGGCCTTGCGCAAACCGGCCGCATTGTGGACCGTCTGGGTGACAATAAACACCTCCCCATTCGCTTTCCTCCATCATTCAAGGGCAAGATAGCAGATCTGGACCTAAACTATAGCTCACTATCAGTACTATCACTGCCTGACCTGGCAAAGAGATGGAGGTGAGGCTCAAGGATATCTCTCACTGGATGGGCAGGGGAGGCAGGGGTGTTAAGAAAGTGATTATAGCCATTCTGTTGAAGATGGAAGTGTTTTTGTGTGGAACAGAGGATGTGGCTAAAGCAGATAAAAAGAAAATGGGAGCAACATGCTCATATTTTGAAAAAGCTCCAAGTTTTAGATACTACTGAGTTAGATTAAAAGCTTGTAATTATGTAGTAAATGCCTTTCGTAGTAAAAAAAATAGTTGGTACATCCAGGTGTGCATGTATGTGTGTGTGTGTTTGTTTTTACCACACCTTTTTGGTCATGGTTTTGGTCTGTTTTATGTGGTTTTGGACAGTATTTTTTATTTTGAAGTCTATTCAGTTCCTATTTCCTGTGTATTTTTAGTCTAGTTCTAGTTTGTCTGTCACTGAATCCATGTGTGTCTTGCTTGCTCATGTGTTCCTGGTCGGTTTGTCCTTCCACGGATGTATGTGCATTTTCTCTCCACATTCACCTCCATGTTACACTTGAGTACATTGGTGCTTTTTTGACAGACACCATAAAGGAAACTGCTGAATATGGAGAGTGGGACAAGGGTAGATTGACAGGTTAAAATAAAGTAAGAAGTTTAAAGTTTACTCGCCATTTTATCAATTGCAGATTCAAATCAATTGCAGATTTACAGTGATGATATGCAAGGACCACATGTGTTAGGAGCTTGAACAAGTGAGTGAAAGACAGCAAGACAGAGGAAGAGAGAGAAGAGCAGGTCGATGGAATCATGTCTGCATGGATGTATTGTTTTCTGTTTTGCCACAAGCTGACAGCATCACTTAATCCAGAGATGACATGTCGATGTGCACTGATCATGTTCAATGAAGATCAACAATTAAGGCCCCCATGATGAAAGGCAAGATCAATCAAAGTGATAGTTTGCTGCTGATCCCCCAAAAAATGAATTATGAAGACTACAAAAGAATACAAAATGCTTGGTAGTAAATACATAAGCTGACGGGACACAAAAGTTTTAAATAATTGAGAAACTAAGATTTCTGATGCTTCACTTTAGGTCTATAAACGCAAGGATTTAAATCAGTCATATTCAAGGTGCAAAATGAACACTCACCAAGTGCATTAATATGAGTAAACAATTTATTAAGTTTTTATTTTTTACCTGTCATTCTACACTTACTTACATTTACTCTTAACTACCGTTCAAAAATGTGGGATTAGTACGATTTTTTTTTAAAGAAAGTCATACCTTTTTATTTAGATTTACATGGTTACACTATGTTTTTATTTCACATAAATTATTTGTGTGGTTCACTTTACATTCAAAGTATCCTACAAAAAAGGTTCCTACAAAAAATATTAAGCAGCACAACTATTTTCAACATTGTTAATAATAATAATAATAATAATATTAATAATAGTAGTAAATCTTTCTTGATCACCAAATCAGCATATTAGAACGATTTCTGAAGGATCATGTGACACATTGTGAAAATTGCAAAATACTGTTTCGTGGCCGTTAAGAAATATTGTTGTCAGGAAACTGAATTTACTCTCCATTGGCTCATTTGGCAACCTGGGTATATTGTAAGAGAGCATGCTAAAATGTAATGACTGGCTGTGGGTAACTCAATACATGAGAGTCAGCAATAAATCAAGACATATAGAGGTATATATTCAAACATATATTCATTCAGACACCTCAGAGAGAGCACTGTATATATATTGAAGGCATTCTGCCTTTTCAAATTTAGAAGCCTTAGTAATCGAGTTTGGTTATACTGATACATAGCAATAATAAAATAACCAGCAAATCCAGCCCAGTTTAATGGCGTTTTCACCGAACAATCCAGTGCCAAGGGCATGAAAGCTTGAAATTAATCCACTAAACATACATACACAGTATATGTATTTTTCACAGCCCTCATTGTCCCTTTTGACTGTGTGTCCTTAAGATTTATTCAAACGTTTGACTGTAGCACCTAAACTCTCCATTCATAAACCTCTTTCATTTAAAGCAGAGACCCAGAGAGGAGTTCTGTGTGAATAATCTAAATGGCTTGTGTCACTAGAGCCTGAATGCAATATCAGGTCTGTTATTATAGCAGTGGCCCTCAGGAGGGAGTGAACTGGACCAGTCTGCATTAGAAGCATTACTGTTGCTCCTCATTCAGCTCTGACTGTGGAAGTTGTCGAGCCCTGCTGACAATTGAATTGTTTTGGGCCTGTAAATGAGAGTAAACTCTATTAGTAAAGGTTTTATGGGGCTAAATTCACCTGTCTACTCTCTAAGCCGCTGTTGCTATGGTTTATTTTAGTAGTGTCGTGATACCCAAGGCGCTACATGTTGTACGTGATGCCTTTGTCAGGGTTTTTAAGTGTGTGTGTGTGCGTTTAGTCGGGAGGCTTTCGGTTGGAGGTAGATTTTTGTTTCTCGCTGAAAACAAACAAATAAATAAACCCGGAAAGAGCGATTGCTGGGATCGTGTGTATTTTTTTATATTTTTTTTTATCAGCAGGGTCCAAAATGAATACTCGCCAAGCGCCGAATGTGAGTAACAATTGACTTTGGCGAGTAAATAAAACTGGCCAGTTGGCTGGTAACTTTATTAACTTTTACCACAGTTGAAATTGTATCATCTAAAGTTTATCTAGGATGCCCAAAGGCTTTTTTCCTCCAGAACTCCATGCGTGGGAATATTCCTCGCATTAAGCCACCAAAATTGATAATATGAGGGACAAAGTCAAGATGCATCATGTTTTTGTGCAACTTTAGTGAGAAAATGAGGGAGTTGCTGCAGGTGACAACTTCTCCTGCACTGTTGGTCAGAAACAAGGACAAAAATAATTTTAATAAATATAAATGTATATTATTTACAAAAAAAGTGAATATTTAATACAAGTATTTATGTTATTAAATTCATATTATATAATATTATATTGTATATATTATTTAAAAGAAACAATAAACACAACACACACATACACAAACCATATATATATTTGTGTATATATGTATATAATATTTTGGACCCTGTTTGTTTTTGTGTTTCAGTGTTTCTTTAAAAGAAGAAAAAAGTTGCTGCATGTATGAATTGTGGACTCGCTGGCATGTTTGTGAGCACAAGCATGCTAATTTGAGTTAAGTTGTTAATGCACCGCTGATGATGGCTGACAGGAAAACCAAATGAAGCAAACTAAATACGCCAGTGTTGACCAAAAGACGAGAAGTAATACAGAAAATGAAAGCAAATTTAAAGCAAGGGACGGCTGGGAAATGGCAAGAAATGTGAAGCAAAAACAGTGGAGTTTAATTCGGTACCCTGAGGGCGCTCATGTTGTGTGACAGGGGTTCACATGTAATCACTGTAAATGCTGAAGTGTTAGCTACACCCCACTGTTTCACCGCAGTGCCACTCTCACACCTCCCCTGCATGGCCTCATTACCCCCCTCCCTTACATACAGCCATTAACAGACACTCCTCCCTCCCCCTGTTCTTCTCTTCCACTCTCCAAATACACCACATTGAGATTCATTCTAAATAATCAGCTACATTTCTGCGTTTTCAAGGCTTTTTTTTTTTTTTAATTGTACATTTACAATTTGGCTTTGTGCAACCCAAGGTTATAGTTTTGCGTTTAATTAATTATTTTTTAATTTCATTTTAATTTCAATTTAGTTTTAGATCATTTCAGACGTTTTTTTCCCCTTCACTTTTAGTTCTAGTAATTATAATTAAATCATCCCATAATTAATAATATAATAGTTGACAATAAATATTAATAGGAAATAGTAATCATTCTTTTACTTCATCATATTCTTCTAATTTACTATTAATAATATCAATTCCCAACTATTATATTATTAATTATGGGATGGTATACTACTACTACTACTACTACTAATATATTCTTCTTATTATTAGTAGTAGTATTCCTTAATAAGTATAGTAATACGTTTTTTAACAATTTAATAATAATAAGAAAAGATGACAGAGTAGAAAGTAATATAAACTAAGTATAACAATATTGATGACAATAATAATATTAATATTAAATATTGTATATATTTTAAAATAAATGTTTAAATAAATAAATAAGCAAACAAACAAACAAATAGTCTCAAGGTACAGAAAAATTGATGTGATATTGTTAGAAAACCATATTGATATATATGATTGAATCAGAAGAGCCCTAGACTAAAGATACTCTCCGAAAGGTACCTTTTTATTAGTAGTTTTATCTCTTACTTATTTAAATTTCTTAGAATGTTTAAAGCATTACACTGCCTACAGTACATTCAGCAGAGTTAATAATACACTGAGTGTCATAATGCGCTAATGTGCGTGTATGCCTTTTGACGCACAGGTGTGCAGATCGTGATCAAACTTGAAGGGCATGTGAAATGAGCTGATAAGTGCTTCTTGATTTACTGGTGCTCACTGTGTGAAATCCACAGCGGAGATTGTGTGCAGTTAGTGTAGTTATCTGGATGGGATCAGCAGTGTCTACGACGGCAGAGGGGTGCGAGCGCGAAGTGCATGGGGTCTTTATGGGCCCTCTGGCTCACTGACCACAGGCCATTAACTCGCACAGAGCCCAGAGCCCGAGCAGCCGAGCACAGAGAGCGCTTGAGCCGTGACCCCGGCCGGGATCACCTTATTACTCCTGCACATTATGTCTCCCACTGCGATCCTTTTATTTAAGTGACTTCAGCAGGAAAAAAGAAGCATGGGGTGAAAGGAGTATGTGTGTGTGTGTGTGTGTGTGTGTTTGTGTTTAGGTTGGAGTTGAGCTCTGGACAAAAAGAAAAGTTTCGGTCAAGTGATTTATTGGATGTGTCCACTTGTCTCGGGCTACTTGGAGGACAGATGTGGGGTGGATGGACGGAAATAGAAAGGACAGGACACATGGATATAGAATCAAACAGCGGTCAAGCTTAACCGAAGCTCAGGAGTGTTCCTGTGAGGAAAGAATTAGTCTGGCACGTGTGTCTGAGGGAGAGATGGAGGGAGAGGGAGGAGTGAAAATGGAAGTTGATTTACTTTAAGAGCCACGTTACACTTTACAGGCTGCCCCGTAAAACTTCACATGTTACAGGCCTCTATAGGGACATCAGCTAAAAGTGTGCGGCTCTCGCTGCCACATGTTGCTGCGGTCAGGCCACATGAGCGGGTCATTATCACTAAGATTTATGAAAAAATAATAACGTGAGCATTCATCCAATACAGTGCTTAGTGTACAGAGTTCCATATGTTTAATTTGATAAAAAAAAGTATGTTAATTGTATCTGCAAAGCACTTTTTGAATTAAATTACTGTAAGTAATGAAAAAAACATTGCATCACCTTACATATTAAAAAGAAATATGGATGGATGGATGGATGGATGGATGGATGAACGGACGGACGGTTGTTGTGTAATTTCTATTACCCATCCCATCTGAATGCCTGGGAGTCAAGTGACAAGAGTCAGACTGTTCTGGGCATGTGCCAATTTTCCCCTAACTTCTTAATCAAGTCCGTGATGTCAGATTTGCTTTGTCTCTCACATGTTAATTCAGTTGTTAATGGAAGCTGAAGTTGCAAATGTCCAACAGCTCAAATACACCGGTACAAGCCGTCAGAAATGTGCACACATCAAAACAGAAACATGCGGATGTGTGACAGTTAGTTTCCCAAGTCAAAGGCTGTGCTCATCTGGGCTGTTGATCAACAGTGCACTTTGACATTATTTACTCAGTTGCACTCATTCCTAACTCATATTGTCTTATTTTATTATGATTATTATTTATTTTTTAGTGGAACACAAAATGAAAGTATGAAGGTGCTTCGCTGCTATAAAAAAGAGACAACACCAGAATTAAAAAAGTTCTGATCAGTGAACATATCATCTGATCTGAATGAATGATTCTTTCACAAATCAAACTGACTCCTCAATGACTCACTGATTCAGTGATTCAGTTGCAGCGGTTGTTGAATTAACAGCTCACTGGAGTCAAAGATTATCAACACTTTTTGTGGTGTTTTTCAGTGTTTTCTTTTGAATTCTTCAGAAAATGTTCCATTAAAAAAAAAAACAGAAGAAAAAGTCAGGTTTGGAACGACATGAGGACGAATAAATAATGACAGAATGTTAATTTTTTTTGAGTGCACTATCCCTTTAAAAAGAAGTTACTGTGTTATGTGTGATGTTTAAGTCCATTCAGTGTTGAAACACTGTATGTGTGTGCGTTTGCAGTGGGGTTTCGGCGGACAGTGTGTGTAGGTACTTTAGTTTTACTGCTGCTCTGATTTCTATAGGGCCCAGGGGTGAAGGCCAATGTCACGGACATTTCACAAGCACAGCTGATTTATAGTGCAGTCACTGGCTTTTTTAAAACATGGCCAGACAAATCCATGTTTTCCTCCCGCTTTCAGGGTTTACGGCCCCCTCCGAGCTTCACCTCACTCCTTCCCCGGCCCCACCATCAACACCCTACTGTTCACATTACAGCACAGTTAGTTTGCCCTATGGACCGCCCGTTTGGAAAACACACTCCAATGCCCTGGAGTCAGTGTGTTTATCCTAATCCTTTACCCCCTGCGTGCTTACTGAGAACACAGGAAGTGTTGCTATCAGTCACGGATGGCTACGACACACACCTTGCATACTTCACCGCACGTCCCGCAAATGAAAAAACACTTCACTGTAAGCGACTCGTGTTGAAATGATCTTCAGAGACAGGAAGTAAGCGATTAGATTATCTGTTTAAAAGATAAACACAGGAGCCCTTTCATTAACCTAATGAAGACAAGTCAATTTACAATATTTTTAAGACAAAAAAATCAGAAACGGACCCCAAAGGAAAACGATCATGCAGAGAGAGTTTCTCCAGGTTTAAACAAATTGTGCGATACCCTCCGGTTCAAGCCAGTTGACATCTACCCTCAGCGTGAACTCTTCTTCTTTTCTGCTCTTCTATCTCATACACCAACACGCTTTCATTAACTATAATTAGCTGCACACAGTCTGTGCATCTCCAGTGAGCTGAGATAGTGAGACAGAGAGAGACTCAGTGGAATAACCTCACTATAGAAAAGGGCAGACACAGGAAAACATGGCTGGCACGGGATGAAAGCTTGTGTCCACACTGCGATCAAGGTAAATCGAGACAGACCTGGCGAATACATGAAGTACACTGATATATAGAAAACTTTTTACCACTAAATTAAACAGATAAACACATTAAAGGACAAATCCAGTGAAAAATGAACCTAGGGGTAATTAACACATGGTTACCGAGTCGATCGTTCCCTGCGATGCGTTTTCATGAAAATCGAATGTATAGAGTTTTATCTTTAAAAACAGATTAGCTCATAACACTAGTATATGGGGCACAGAGTAAGTAAAAGTAAATCGCTAGTTAATACCACTAACAAGGCTCAAAATAGCCTCACACTAACACGGTAGCATAATGAGGGTCCCTACATGCAAACCGAAGCATTGAGAACTTTGTAAGTGTACAGACAGTTTAATAAGAAGATACTTTATAAAGACAGTACATTACGCGTTTACAGACAGCCGTCATCTTGGAAAACAGTCTCGACTAGTCGAGTCACGAACGCCGTGCTAAGTGAGCTGGTCGATAGGAATTACACATAGTGAAATCTAACGTAGCACGGCGTTCGTGACTCGACTAGTCGAGACTGTTTTCCAAGATGACGCCTGTCTGTAAACGCGTAATGTACTGTCTTTATAAAGTATCTTCTTATTAAACTGTCTGTACACTTACAAAGTTCTCAATGCTTCGGTTTGCATGTAGGGACCCTCATTATGCTACCGTGTTAGTGTGAGGCTATTTTGAGCCTTGTTAGTGGTATTAACTAGCGATTTACTTTTACTTACTCTGTGCCCCATATACTAGTGTTATGAGCTAATCTGTTTTTAAAGATAAAACTCTATACATTCGATTTTCATGAAAACGCATCGCAGGGAACGATCGACTCGGTAACCATGTGTTAATTACCCCTAGGTTCATTTTTCACTGGATTTGTCCTTTAAGGGCCCTATTTTAATGATCTAAGCGCATGGTCTAAAGCGAATCCACTTTTGCTAGTTTAACGATGGGAAAAATGGTCGGTGCGCCATGGCGCATGGTCTAAAAGGGTTGTCCCTATTCTCTTAATGAGGTGTGTTTTGGGATTAAACCAATCAGAGTCTCATCTCCCATTCCCTTTAAATGCCAGTTGCGCTCGCGCCATGGCAGATTATCTATTTACATGACGGAATTGAAAGACCAAAGACGTCTCCAGAGCGCAAATGAACTGCTCGTGCGCGAGATAAAAGTGCAAGCAAACCATCTACGGGACAAGCCGGATTCCACCATATCTTTATGTACACAATAATAATCTTTTACATTGTAATCCTTTTATTTGAAATATTTGGTATGTTTGTGTGCTGCTGCGCGTCCCTGTGTGTTTAATAAGCAGAGTGGACACGCGTTGTGGACCCGCCTAAAGGCGCACATTACTAACATCTTTAAATAACAAAAATATTACTAACATCATTAAATAACAAAAACATATATATAGATTTATTCATTGACTTTAGACCAGGTTTCAGTTGGTCAATGGCGCAGTCTATTTCTGTTGCCTCAAAATAGCAACGTGCCAACAATGCGCCGCAGAACACACATCGTTTTCAGACCAGCACACCCACAAATGGGTGCAAATACATTTGCTATTTAAACAACGTGGCGCAGGACATGAAAATGATAACTGCGTCAGACTGAAACTAGCAAAAAACACTTGCATCGCATTTGGCGCTGCATTGCGCCTGGTGTAAGATAGGGCCCTTAATGGGTTAATAAACAAAACTCCTCATCTCATTGGACAGCTGTGTGGTAGCACAGTGTATGTCTTTATTTATATTTAAATGTTTTAATTGCTACTTTCTTTGTTACTCTGCACCAGTTTTTTAACTTAAATTTATTTCTGATTTTGCACCATTGATATGTCATTTTAATACAGTAGCATTGCAATACTTTATTTTAATTTGACTTTCTTCTACACTACCGTTCAAAGATTTGGGGTCAAAAAGATTAAAAGAAAGAAAAAATAAAATAAATTACTAATTTTATTTAGCAAGGATGCATACAATTGATTAAAAGTGACAGTAAAGATGTTTAAATTTGTACACATTTGATTTAAATAAATGTTGTTCTTTTTAACTTTCCATTCATCAAAAATATATCATAAAAAGCAGCACAAGTGTTTTCAACATTCATAATAATAAGAAATGTTTCTTGAGCTTTTAGAATGATCTCTGAAGGATCATGTGACACCGAAGACTGGAGTAATGACAGCTAAAAATTCAGTTCTGCCACCACATAAATGATTTACATTTTAAAACATTTAAATAGAAAACAGTTATTTTAAATTGTAATAATATTTCACAGTGTTACTGTTTTTACTCTATTTTGATCAAATAAATGCAGATTTCTCACTGACTCCAAACTTTTGAATTGGCAAACCTTATGTCAAAGCAAATGTCCATTTGTTTTGTCCAACCAATAAATAGCACTCAATTGAAAATTCAGAGGAATAGAGAGAGACATAGAGAAGCTTTCAGGAAACACTGAGAACACACACCTTTGTCCACCCCTTTTAGTTGCACTAAATGAGGTCTGGGCCAGTGTTAGTGAGGTCATGAAAGGTAAAATGTGAGGGCACAGTCCAGGACCTGAGAGAAAGCAGACTATGGTGACTCCTAGAGGAAAAGAGAAATGAGGTGGAGTAATACACATAAAATATAAACATCCATGCGTTTCTTTCTTTCTAAGGGCTCTATGTATATGCACATCAATGTTTTGTATGTTAGTGATCTAATCAGTATTATGAAAACAATAGGCTAGGTGTCCAAGTTGTTTTATTTCCTTGTCAAAGTAGAAAATTAATTTAATTAATGAATGCTAATAATATAAATGTGCCTTTATTTATTTATTATAACAAAATTATGATATTGTATTATCCCCTCACAATCCACTTTCTTTATATGGGGACCAATTCACAGTATTAAAGGGTAACTCTCGCCAAAATGCAATCTATGGTCTTTTTGTTAATTTACCTGAGGCAAACTTTCGTTTAAAAGCATAATTAGGATGGAAACGCCACTTTTAAGTTTGACCGTATTTTCGTTCATTGTTTGTGTACAGAGTTTACTATAAAGAAAGATTTTGAACAACTCACTGTAGCTGTGTCCGCCGGCATTTTGACAGTCAAAAATAGTCGATCTCCGAATGCAACGTAACAGGGAGGAGACAGGAGAGTAAAGATAGAAAGCTCCTAAAGCTTAGTTCCAAATAAATTCACGGATAATTTGTTGTTTTGTCGTTAGTGAAAATCAATATTGACCTTGTATTTGAAAAAAGGATCCTCATATACGAAACAATACTAAAAGTCAGAGTCAGTTCATTCGCATTCGGAGATCGACTATTTTTGACTGTCAAAATGCCGGCGGACACAGCTACAGTGAGTTGTTCAAAATCTTTATTTTTAGTAAACTCTGTGTACACAAACAATGTTCTCAATGCCCGAGTTCATGTGTAGAGCCCCTGGTGATACTTCGAGCAAAGTTTCATGTTGTGTCGAGCCTTCTTAGTGTTTTAAAAAATAGTGATTTTTGATGCTATCATAGAAGTGCCATTCAAAAGGCAATTTGACCGAAAACGAAAATACGGTCAAACTTAAAAGTGGCGTTTGCCATTATAATTATGCTTTTGAACGAAAGTTTGCCTCGGGTAGATTAACAAAAAGACCGTACTATAGGTTGCATTTTGGCAAGAGTTACCCTTTAAGTTGCTTATTAGCTTGCATATTACTCTCATATTGGCTTTTATTGGTAGTACTTATAAAGCACATATTAATTGCATATTCTACATCCCTTAAACCTACCCAATACCTTAACCTAACCACTGCAACAACTACTAACTATTAATAAGTAGTAAATTAGTAGTTTATTGAGGTAAAAGTTGTAGACTCGTATCAATAGTGATTATGTGTTCCCCAAACTAAAGTGTGACCACATTATGTATATTAATCTTAAGAAAAAAGGAAATATAAATTTGACTTAAAATTACTACAATGACTTGACTGAAGGAAGAAGTTAAATCAACAAAATGGCAATTGCATTTAATATATAGTATTATTTAATCATGCATTTTGTAATGTCTTACTATTGTAGCAAATTAATAGATGGAACTAAAAACCCATCCTGTAGTCTCAGTTAATTTATTTTTAAAAGTAATGTAATTTTATAATATACTGAATATTTGACACATTTATCTGCCAGGCAATGGAAAACACAGATTTTATGAGGCAATGGAAGAGACAGGTATCAAACATAAGCGAATACTTCAGACTCATCCAAAATAATTCCTTAATACATAACATTTGTCCTGTTAGTAGCCTTTGTCCCAGTACTTAAAATTACTTGTCCCAAAACACATCAGCTCCACCATTTCAGATTCGCTCATTATTGCACACGTTTTATCTTCTCTCACCCTTTTCTTTCAATAAACTTATTCTCCTCCATACTCTAGGGTTTTAAATCCATCTCCATCCCCCTCTCTTTCTTTCCCTCTCTGTCGTTTTCTTTCTCTCAGCTGCCCAAACAACAAGGACCGAAAAAGATTGCAGTTCATTTCAAAGCGCAGTGGATGGAGGCCTCATTTACGCGCTCCTGGCAACTCAATCAGCCCAGCCAGCCCTGATGAGTGAGTGACTAGTTTCAGACTGCCAGTCAATATGTGTCTGCCGTGATAGAATGTCGGCATCTTCACCTCTCTCTCTCCTTCTCTATCTCTCCTTTTTTCCCCTCGTCTAATCAATGTTATCAAAATGGAGGAAAAGGGAAAAGGAAAAACATTGAGACACAATAACTATATCTCACTCTCACACCAACAAGAGAATCACATTAACCTGATCCAGACTGTGAGTTATATTTGTGAAGAAAACGCATGTGAGAAGGTGGTGATGATGATTCTCTTTTGCTGTCTTGTTTTATAACTTGAAAATTTTTGACCCAATTAGATGCCATAGTTTATATTATATTATATTATATTATATTATACTGTATTATATTAATTTTATTAATATACTTCACTGTATTTTTCCTAAGAAATATTAATGCCAAAAAAATTAATATTGGCAGCCAAACTATTTCATAAGAATTTATTTTTAATAACGATTTTTTATCCATTATGATATAACATTTTTTTTTTTTACTTTATCCCTTTCAATTTCATGAAATTGAAAACATGACTAAGATGTGTATTCAAGTAATTGTATGTATGAATTTATTTATTTATTTTATAAATGAATAGATTCGTAGGGGAAAAAAAAGAGAATGCCACATTACTGACCCCCTAACACCCGTCTAGAATCATGTAACTGTACTCATCAGCAGGAATACATGGCTGGTATTAGTAAAAAAAAGTAACTTTCTTTTTTCTCTCTCATTTTTTTTTTCTTATTGCGCTGATACCTCAGTGTGTGTCTGTCTTATTAAAACACAGACTCTCTCTCTCTCTCTCATGGCCGACTGGGCTGGAGTGTCCCCAGTGTCCTCTATTACCCAGCGCCCCACTGAACATGCTCTGCAGTCTGCTGACCTCCTGCCCTGCCTGTCACCCTGATGGCTACTGTTATCCTGGGCTACTTATTTCACCAAAACGGCCTTTTGTTCCTCCTTGTATTGAAAACATCAAGCCAAGCCAATTAAAGGCATAAACAGACCGGTCATTTCTAGAAAGGTGAGTTTGTTTGTTTGTGTTGTTGGGGGTTGGGGGTGTTGTTTTGATCTATCGAATCAGTCTTTCAAATTGACAGAAAAAGAAAGATTTCATATGGGAATTCATTGAAAATTAATTTCGGCCACTGATTATTTGCATGTGCTGTCTGCATTGTTTTAGCACCAGGTTCACTAATTTCTTGCAGAAACACGGAACAATACAATATTAACAACACAATTAAAGAATCTAAAACAAACTACAACTTTATAGTCATAAATGATTCCAAATCATTTTAGGTTCATAAAATACCGAATTCATGCTATTAATACATTGATTTGTTGTGTTTAATCCATGAGAATAATTAAATATGCTCAATGCCATCACGTCAACTCAATTCAAAACTCAAAAAAATGTACTAATAAAATTGTACCTAAAATTATCACTGTGTATTTATCTGCCTATTAACCTTTAAATGCATGATACATGCTTTGCCAATCATTATTATTACATATTCAGGTCTTTACCGTATCTATATCTAACACGGATGGATCTCTACCTGTCACGATAATATAAAACTCTCCTGATATTGCAGTAATAATTACAGAAGAATAAAATAAAGCATATTTTGTTGCCTTTTGGCAACAAACTCTTGTAAGAGTTCAGTTTGAGATGTTTTAAAGTTATACCATCATCACTGTCCTCATCAGAGCTCATTTCCCAGTACATTCAGCATCTGGCTCATATTCACAATCTCAAACATATTCTCAAAACTATCATTTTCAACATCTTCAAAATCAATATTTTGATCGCTGACAGCTTCTTCACCAGATCCACCAAGTGACAGTCACACTAACGAGTTCGGTACTTGCTCTGCAGCAAATTGCTGAATTTTTGTTGTGAAAAAAAATATACTTACACTGTTACACACCTCGGGTCGTTAGCGACCCTATATAATTTTTACAAAAAATGAATTGGAAAACAGACATTCTTTTATAAAAAATAATAATAATAATAATCTTGTTATATTGTTTATAATTAATTGATTGAGGAATCCTAAGGCCATGTCCACACTAATACGTTTTCATTTGAAAACGTATATTTTTCTCTCCGTTTGGCCTTCCGTCCACACTGAGACAGCGTTTTTATTAATGAAAACAAAGCTTTTTTGAAAACGCACTCCAAAGTGGATACATTTGAAAACGCCGTTTTCGCGTTGTAGTGTGGACTGTGAAACCGGTGGTATTTAAAAATGGTGATGTAAATTTAGTCATGTGACGCATATTGTACCAATAGATATTTATGTTTATACCAGTATTGTGCCTGTTATGTGCTATTTACTTTCACACTGCTGCTAAAAATATTCTACATTGCACACTCTTCATATCACAGTCCTGCAAAGATGACAGAATTTACTCACATTTGCTGTCCTGCGGCAATACATAAGAGCAGTTGCGTTTAGACCAAACATATAGTGAACATCAGTGAATGGTGAGATATTTTACTAAATAAAATTATCCTGTTAGAAGAATTGCGCTTTAACTTCGTTATTTATTTTTCCCTCTGAATCATATCAGTGATCTTTTGTGGGGTTTTACGCATGCGCAGTAAGGTGAATTTAGCGTTTTCAGGTGTTTTTCAAAAGTTTCTCATCCACACTGAAACGTCCGAAAACGCCTGAAAACGCTAGTGTGGACGGAGAGCGTTTATAAACGAAAACGCCGTTTTCAAATGTATCCGGATTAATGTAGACGTAGCCTAAGAAGGTTGAGAGTAGTGAATGAGTTATGTTGGTTGTTAATTAATTCCATAGACCTGTTTCTGTTCAGTTGATTACCCTTCATGTGTATTTAAGCCCTGAGTTCTTTTTGTTCAGGGTTTGGTCTCGTTTGTGTTCATTTGTAGTGGTTGTATTTCCAAGTTATTCTCCTGTGAGTTTCTCTTGGATTTTATCTAATAAAAATGGTTTTATGTTTTAGATGTCAACTTGTACGCTCCCCTCGCTTGAATAGAAGTGATTGGTTTATTGTTGTCCATATTGTATTATATCCAAAACTACAAAACATAAATGTAAGCATTTCATACAAACACTTTTGAATTCTAATTAAATCATGCTGGACAATTGCACCAATGTATTTACAATACATAAAATTAATTTATAATTTATTTTATATTATATATTATACTCTGAACATGCATAACTTTGAAAGAGTTTACATTTACTCCATATTAAAATGATTTCACATACAGTGATGACATCTTGGCAAGAGTGGGTGTACGTGCCCGCCATCCTCTTGCAGTGGAAAATGCAGTTCACTGCCTAATAAATCTGCTTTACCGCCCAAAGGTCAGCAGGAAGCATTACAGAGTCTCTGCAATGGCGGGATTCGTCTACAAAGCACATCTCCTCACTCCTTTTCCAAGGATCACTGAAATTTATAAGTTGCTGAACAAGTACTAAAGGCCATTAAAAGCGTAGCTGGAATTTATGTGAGGCAGAGGTGGAAATTATATAATTAGGGGGCTCAAATAATTTTTCAGTCGGATTCTTCTCACAGACCTTTAAGTTTAATTGGGTGCTAACGGCAGCTAGGAACCAATGATGACGACAGACACGGGAAATAAATCAGGGGGAAAAGTCAGAGGTCGCACTTATACATGAGGAAGACATATGTAATGAGGAGGAAGAGAGAACGAGGCTTTTCACGTTGTTCTCAGATACTTTTTAAGGTCTATGTCTTTTAATTGCTTGACCTCTTTGTCAATTTGACCTCTTCACGGACGTACACACTCATTTAGTGCTATGTAAATACCGACTTGTCTTTTACATCGCATCCTAACCAGGCACGTCATGACCAGCGACACTTAAAGCAAACATCTCAGCCAATCAGAACTGTGTGTGGGCGGGTTCTGTCAAGCCTCGCATTGCACTGCTGAAGATTGGAAAGCTGCATCCCCAATTTATGCATACGTTGCGCAGTTACATTGTACATTATGTACTTTGCCATCTGAATTTTTTAACAATAGTGACATCTCAAATGAAACGTTTTTTTACTACATGGAAGCATATGTTGTTGTTCATTTGAAGGAAATGACGTTTCAAACGCACCTGATGTGTTGCAGCTAGCTTTAGCACACTTAGCCACTTCTACAAGAAAATGGCAAAAAATAAGAAAAAGTAAATCATATACCTTGTGCATGGCTTATGTGATGCTTCTTCAGATGGCATCTTCACAAGATTTGTCTTATAATATCCAATGTTTCCCAACTTTTATAGTCAGTCCAGGTTTAATGGTTGAGAAGCATTAGCATCCGGATTTTAGTCCAATAAATTTCCAATGTCGGTAGAGCTACTCAACACAATTCTACAGAAATAGTAACCATGCAACCGATAAACCAATAAAATGTAGTGTTGCTTTACCCTGGAAATCCAGAGTTCTCGTGAGAGCACAATTTGAATTTGCTCAGCGAGTCACTCTGGCATTGTGTAATGATGCTCATTAACTATGCCCTTGTAGCCGAGCTGCACCAATCACATCGGTGTATCTAAAATATAGGCGGGCCAGAGGCGAGCTAAACAGATGACGACAGCGCTGCGACGTCAAAGTTATTAGTAAATATTGCAAGATGGCTATGGATGAACACCAGTTGTTTGAAATGGCTTTGGCCACTACAATGAACGAGTTAGACTTGGCTTTTTATCTAAAAGAGGAACAGAAGACGGCGCTCGAATCGTTCGATAAAAAGAAGGACGTTTTTGCTGTTTTGCCGACCGGATACGGCAAGAGTCTAATCTACCAGTTAGCTCCACTGGTAGCTAAGCGTATGGGGCTCTGGATACGTCACCCTGTGTATTGTTGTGATTGGTCGTAGTGTTATCCAGTTGCGTGCAGTGAGATTTTCAAATGCATGCTTGGTGCCGCCCCTTGAGTTGCTAGTGTTAGTGTTGCTTATTGGTTGAAACAGAAACTTCAGAATAGCACACTAGCATACTACTTTTACCATTTCTGCCAGATAGTTAAAATACTTTTATCACCTGTTGCTTTGATGGGACATGTCTGACAGTTACCAAAATGGTTATCCATAAACAAAAAAATAAAATTAAAACAGACACACTACTAAATAAACAAAGGCAAGATTCTTCTTCAGAGAGAGAGAGAGAGAGAGAGAGAGAGAGAGAGAGAGAGAGAGAAAAGTCCCTTCATGTCTATCAAAGTTTTTTAATCTCTACTAGGAAAAACGGGCTGGTGTTCAATCAATCAGTTCCAGATTCACTTTTCATTTATTTATTTATTTTGGGCTGGTCCTCTACAGCAGTCTGCTTTAATAATACTCCCATCAGCAGATGCATTCAGCGGAGATTTCCAATTTATTTCTAATCAAGCTTTATCTAATATTCTCCAGACAGGCAATTAAAATTTCAGAGTACAACGAAAAGCCATTGCTCACTTTTTATTTTCTCCCAGTGTTCATTTAGAGTGTTATTTCATTAAAAACGCTCTCGTTGATGAGTTTGGTGCTATTTGCCGGCACATTTAATTACTATATTCAGCATCCTCTCCTGTTGAGAACCCACTTTTGCCTTTCTGTCTATTTAAAATACCTTTACGAGACAGCGCGTAGGGTCAGAAATCTACTTTAATTACTTAGACACCAAAAAATGAATCTTTTCCACAATCAATTCCGTCTTATGCATAATTGTCGAGACAAAATATCTTTCTGCGTGTAGTGTATCAACTGTAATTTACTCCCACTGCACATTTTATCACAAACAGTACCTTGAGTGAGTATATATAATTGAATGAGTATATAGCTGCTCATAGTTTATAGCAGGTCTTACACTAACCCCAGTTTAGATAGCATACAACCAGAAGGGTTCAATCGGAAAGGCTGAATTTTTCATTAGAAGTTATAATGGGATACTTCTAGTGAAACATTGTTGAGCTAAAGAAGCTACAGATTAGCTTTAGAGCACCATAAACAAGCAGCAGAGTGTTCACAAAACTTTCACTGTGGATTAACCATATGTAGCCTAATGCTTTGTTGGATTCACATCCGCTCAATCCATCATGAGTTATATATGGAGGTGAAATAAATTTAGCTATGTTTTAGCATTAGCATTTTGTCTGCCTGTTGCCTCCTGACAGTCAGGTGGCAGTAGCATGTAAGCAGTTTCAAACACCCCCAAAATATCGTTCTTTGTTTCTGATGAGGTTATGTGCTATGTGGGTGAAGTTGTACTTCACACAAAATTACATTAGGCTACATACAATACATTCTTTGATGCCAAAAACCCTAAAGAAATCCACAATAGAAGAGAAAATGCATTCAAAACAACAGAAGCTAGAAACTTTAAAACAAATGCTAAATCACTACTATCTAACTTGGGATCATTCTTATGCAATTTCACGTTGTTTATAGATAAATGTCAAATTTACTGTTAATTTCTTTATGTGTAAAATGATTTAATATAAAACAATTCACCTTAAACTCTCTATGAACAACACAAAGGCTGCAAACATACATTGACAGCTGCTTAGCTTTGTTTACCGCTGCTAATACACAGCTAGCTGCTGTGTCAGTGACTCATTGATATGACCTTTAGATAATGCTCAAGATCCAGTAACACAACCTCAATATCACCAACATGAGACGTGAGGAGGTCTAAGGAGACCAACAATCTGAAAGAGAACACCTTTAACTCCTAATATGATTGCAATGTTTCTGTCATCACAAAGAATCATGTCACTCAAATTGTTTTGTTTTTGTATGTACGATTCCTTTGGAACATTTATGAGAAAAATCTGTTACATTTAGATACAGGTCATTCTGCCTGCTGATATGTAGAATTGGCTGGTATTAACGACCTCTGTGATTAGTTTGCCAATAAACCACTCGCTTCTGTTCAAGTGAGGAGAGCGTACAGTTCTAATGTGGTATTGATTTGGACTTTTGGCTTAAAATGTATACACGATCACAATTGCTAATGAACCAACGTGATGTCAGAACCACATTTAAAAATAATGTGTGTGGCAAAGAAAGCCTTTTCTTTAGAAATAATAATAATAATAAAATGTGTATCTCAGAACAAATTAACATGTTAGTTACTTTAAAAAAAAAGTCTAATTCATGGAATGAATTTACTGCAACCAAAATCCTTAAATCAATAAAACATTGAACCTGGAATTACGAGCCCAATTAATATATGAAAATATCTAAAACACTGAAATTATTTGCTCAGAATATGGATGACGCTAATGAAAATAATATAAACAAATGCACAACATTGGATGTTTTCATTGTACTTTTAAGGGTTATGTATTCGGACTTATTAGCTAAAGTTGCAAAGACTGCTGTGAGGAAAATTCACATACATTCACATAAGACTACTGATAATTAATACACTTCTGGTACAGGGTCTTTATTTTGTTTAAATACCAAATAAGTGAAAATCAGACACCATAAAGTACAATAAATAATCAATATAATCCTGTTACTGAAAGGGCAATTTTGCCTACTTCATTGGTTGCGTCCTCCCTCTTCATACGCCCCTTTTTTAACATCTCAGGTAGTGCTGGTTGGAGGGCAGCCTCGTCAGACTGTCTCCAGGCCAATGGTGTTTAATCAGAGACTCTTTGATTTCATGCACTGCTTCACTTTCACTGCATCTGTCTTGCTTATGGCAAGACAGGGGTGAAAGCAGCCCGGAGCTTATGTGAAAATTGTGCCTGCAAGGGGAAGAGTACAATGCGTGCCAGGGGTACAAGATATTACAAGCAAAACACAGACTCGCAAACGCTCATACACAAACCCACACGCGCACATACACAAATCACGCCCTAAGTACTGCACGCTTCTCGCCTATTTAGGGCGACCGTGTCCAGCAGTGGATTTGAATATGCATGACTCTCCCAGAATCCCTTGCAGCGCAGCCTCTGTGCCTAGTGCGCGTTGGCCCACTCACAAAACTATGGAAAAACAAGCATCTCATTTGAATACTTTACCAGCATATCCTGTCATAGACGATAAATACTTAGCCATGAAAGGACATTATAATTTGGAAAACAGCAGGATGTAAAAAACAAACTTATCGTAATGCATACATTATATGTGACATTTGGCTACACATTACCGTAGGTGTTTACCACCACTAGTGTACTTGTAAATATACTTATTAAATGAGACTTGAATGTGTTAAGATTCAAATATAGCTTAGTTTGATGTCAGGATTATTTTCAACACTGTGCTAAGTGTATTTCGGATCATATCAATGACAGCCGTGTGAAACCGGTCAACGTAGGGTTGAGGACAAAGTCAATCTTAGCCCATGGCAGTGCATTCGATATTACTTTCAGATCAGCAAACGTCTTTTGGCATTTGGCAACACTGAAATATCGTCAGAATATCGCAGTTCATTTTGTCCCTGCTCTCTCACATGTCTGCCAGCTTTTCAAAACCAACCAAATGACCTGCACTTGATTGCTGTCATTATCAGTGTTTTTAACTATTTAAACTCTAAATGTGTGCTTTTCCAGTATGTGTTAATGCACATATCTTAACATAGTTTATGCCTAATAAGCTCACATTGTGAATGTTCATTTATCAGGGGAAGATCAAAATAATGTAAGCAAAACCTGATAAGCACACTTAGACTTAGAACCTGTTGTTCTTATTTGATATTTTGACTAATTGTTTAATGGCTTCTTTTTGAAGGCGCATGAAGGCCAACATCACTGATACCGATACCAATACTGTTGCCTCTATTAATATGCACATTCAATGAAAAACAGTTTTAGAAAATGAGAAGATACAATTTGGGATCAGTATTTTCTGTGTAACAAATCAGAAACAAGGGTGTGCTGGATCCAAGTGCAGACGCTTTATTAGAACCATACAAAAACGCAAAGAACTGAAAACGGAACTGAGCACCAACATTAAACTGATGATGAACACAGGAATCACTGGGGTTTAAATACACATGGACTATATGTATAACAGACTAACAAGACACACCTGGACACAGAGAACTAATCATCAAGAAAACTACAAAGGACTACAAAATGTGGCATAGGAAACAGAAAGAGAACAGGGCAGAACGTGAAAACACAAGGTACACAAGACTGGGAAAACGTAACAGAGCATCATTACAATGTCAGTCTCCAAAGTATTCATTCTTATTTTTCACTCACACGTGCATGTCTTTTCCCACCCCTATAATAGCCTATTATAATGATAAAAAAATGAATAGCCACAGTTTGTGGTAAAATAAAAGAGTGTAATGTCTATCATTTTAGTGCAAACCAAGTTGTGTACTTCACTTCAGATGCTTCTATAATTGCCAGTAATTAATTGATTAACAATGGGAGCTCAGGATATGGAGAAGAAAAAAAGCTTTAATCTTATGTCATATGGGATCACCATGACAATTCCCACAACAGGAGTAGCCTACTATCACAATAAAACCAGGTCTCCAAGACAAAACACAACTGTATAGATGCCAAAGTTGTCACCACAGTTGTCAAGCCCTCACACTGAGAAGTCCAGCCAGGGCACACAAAGTGTGCCAGAACCCGAAGAGCGGTGCTATAAGAGCGTCTACGTCTGAATTTCCAAAAACACTAGCAGGCTAGCACTCCCAGGCCATCTCCTGCAGTCCCCGTGCAGAAGTGGCTAATTAAATACTAAGGTAGGAATAAAATCTTAATGAGAAACACAAGCTCGCAGCAGAGTTTGGCAGCGGCCAGCCAGCTCTTATTAGGTGTTCTCGCCCATATGTGATTGGGTGAAGTACCCATTAGCGCTGTCCCTAATGGAGCTCCCTCCATGTTAGCATTAGCCTGCTGCGACTAGCGCGCCCGCAATTTTCCCCCCAAAACTTGGCAGCCGAGCACTGAGGAGAGCCCCGCGATGAAATTTCTTCGCCTCTGTAAATATTTTATGCAAATGAAAATTTAATTCTTTGCTTAGTTTAAGCAATTTCCCCTTGTAAGTAGTGTGTCTGCAAAGGAGATTACAACATTTGCTGGTTTGTTTATAATTTAATTTTTTGATGTCAGGGCTGGCGGAGGCTAGAGACGGAACACCTGTGAGTGTTTATAATGTCCCATCTCTCTCACAGCTGTTCCTTTTCAAAACACCTCGCCAGTGTAATAATTTCATAAAATTTCATGATTTACCATCTGCTAGGGCCCAGCTATAAGCACATGCAATAAGCAATTGTATGGCGCTAGGCCCAGAAAGGTACAATAACTGTATATTTTAACTTAATAGCTTTTCCGGGGCATGCAAATTTCCGCTCGGCAGATTGCTGGGATGCTACGGCGTACGCCCGCTTACCTAGCCAGTGTTATTTTGGTTTTTTTTCTCTCTCTCTCTATTCTCTTGTGCTTTATCTGACGTCCACAAACACAAGCTCTCGTTCTCTCTGTATTTCAATACACGTTTGGCCCACGTCAAAATCGAGATATCAAACTCGAGAAGAAAGAGGGACAAGGTAGGAGGCGCGTGCGGATCATTTCCTTTTTAGCATATAATGTCTGTGCATTTGGGTAATTAAAATGATTACTACAACAATTAAAGCAAGTAATTAGAAACTAATTACACTGGCATTTTTTTGTGATTACAGGAGCAGATGAAAATAGTGCTCAAAATTAAATTCATTGCATATTCATGGAAATGAAATTAAATAGTGCTGGGTGAATGAGATAATAGGGGTGGGAGGGGAGGGTGGGATTCGGAGGTTTGTTCTCTAGGAACAGGCTGTTGCTAATGTTTCCAGACGACATTTTGCTAAATCAGTGATAATCTTTTAATGGCCTTAAAAGGAGTTAATATTTGGAAGACAGTCAAAAGTATTGGGGGTGTATTTCTCTCTCTCTCTCTCTCTCTTTTTTCTTTTATCAATTCACTCATTCTCTCACCCGCTCTCAGAATGATAAAACCTACCAGATGTGGCACAATAGAAAACATTTAATCATTATCTAGTCAAATGGAGCTGGAGAAGAAGGGGCTTCCTTGCTATCTCTTTGTTGCTCCATGCACAGCTATGGATTAAATTAAAGAATTGCAGTCATTTTTCCATCTCCCCCTCTCTCTTTCGCCTTTTCCATCTCTCTCTCTCTCTCTCTCTCTCTCTCTCTCTCTCTCTCTCTCTCTCTCTCTCTCTCTCTCTCTCTCTCTCTCTCTCTCAAGCACCTTCATGCCTTTGGCTGCTGCCATGATCATGTAATGAGATTCTTCAGATTAAATAGATTTCCTGTTAAACTCGGGGCTCAGCAGATAGGGTGTCAAGAATGAATGGTTATTAACATTTAAATATATCACAGAATAAGAAAGAGTGAGGGAAGCAGTGCTGGAAGATGAGAGGAATAGAAAGAGATACTAAGGAAGGACAGGAGTGGCAGCAAGAGGGGGGAAAACAATATGAATATTTCATTGTTGTTGGAACACGGTGGATTCTGTTTTGTCTGCCTTCTGCTACACATTCCTGCAAAAAAAAATAAAAAATAAAGTAATAATTAAAAAAGCAATGATGACACAAAACTAATTAGAGAGATGAAAGTGGGCCGTATTTACCTAAGGGTAATTAACGAGTCGTATTTATATTGACCTGCACCATTCACCTGTATGCTGCGCTCACAAACATACATTTTTATACTGTATGTACACACATTTGGACACAGACACACTGGGTTGCCAATTATAGCCGAGGAAAACAAGGGACACTACATTTCTGTATGCCAATTGAGATTTATCTAAAATATTGGTGGCAGGTGACAAACCACATTGAAAAATGAAAGGAAAAAAAAGTTACAGTGCACATCTGCAGCTTTGAACTGTGTATAAAAAGAGACTCTTCTTGACTGAATTAAGAGAAATACAATCACTTCGATTTTTGCATACGATTTCATTGTATTTGTCATATAAATAAATACATTTTAATGTCAGACTATAGCATCACGCCATAATGGACAAATTAATTTATATTTTTAGGTCAAGAATATTTCAAGATTGAACAGACTCAATTCATTTTTTAAAGGGATAGTTCACCCCTAAATGCTTTATGTTGTTCTAATCCTGTATGAGGTACTGTGTGTGTGTGTGTGTGTGTGTGTGTTGTTCGGATATAGCCCTATTATGGGCAAAAATGTTCCCACAAAGATGGCAATAGCCAAAATCCTTGTCCTTGTGGACATTTTTTTGGTCCCCATGAGAAAAAACAACAGCTTAAAAATCATACAGAATTATGTTTTTTGAAAATGTAAAAATGCTGAAAGTTTTTTTGTGATGGGTAGGTTTAGGGGTAGGGCTAAGGGGATAGAATATACAGTTTGTACAGTATAAAAATAATTAGGTCTATGGAAAGTCCCCATAAAACATGGAAAGCCAAAGTGTGTGTGCGTGTGCGTGTGCGTGTGCGTGTGTGTGTGTGTGTGTGTCTTACTCCCCCAGTGGGTGGAAAAAACATACGATTACCTACGTTTTTCACACACACAAAAAAAATTGTGTGTTCTACTGAAGAAAGTCAATCATACAGGTTTTGAACCACATGAGGATGAGTAAAGGATGATACCTTTTTCCTTTTTGAATGAACTATCCATTTATGTTTTTTATTATATTGATTGTATTATATTTATATATATTTTAAATGATTTATTAATTATTTTATAATGATTATATAATACTTGCAAAAGTCAAATGTTCAGCTCAAAGTATTCTCAGCTGTTTGGCTTATTACATTACAAGGTAAATTTTGTCCTTTATGAATTTCATATGGAACGCAATTCTATTATTTATTTAAATTTTGGATGATTCCATATTATAAGGGAAGGATGGAAGAGTAACAAACAGATTTACACAAACACACACTCAGTTCTCTCCCTGTGCCTCCCTCTCTCACACCACTGTCTCTTCCTCCCTCTCTGCCGTAGATTATTACACAAGATTAATAATGTAAATTTCACTGCCTGGCTTGCCTGAGAAGACCATGCTTTCAGAAATGGATGGCCCAACCATCCATCACCTCGTTTTTTCCAACCCTGTCCTTTTTCATTTTTCACCATTCCTTTAGAAAAAAAAATAAAAAAAAATAGGAGAGGTAGAGAAGAGACTAAAGTAAAGAGGGAGAGAGAGAGGGAGAGAGAGAGAGAAATGCCTAACAGAGGATTGCACTTGAAATGACTGTCCAATGTGACTGGACTGTCTGGCTAGAGGTTAGTGAGAGGTAGAGGCAAGAAATAGATGACAACCTTAGGCCAGAGATCTTCAACCTTTTTGGTGGATAGAGGCTAGGAACAGGGACCCTACATCTTGTATAAAAGTGAGTGCACATTTTAAGCATTTCTTTTTTTCATTTAGGACGCTTTTAAAATCTTATACGTACATGTCTTATACAATCTGTATAATCTTATACAAACTGATTTACAGTCATATACATGTACATTTGTACACTAGCAAAAGGTTTTTAGCTAGAATGCAATAAACTGATCAAAAGTGGTGGTAAATTAATTTATAATGTTGCAAACGAGTTATTTTTCAAACAAGTGATGTTCTTTTAAACTTTCTAATCATCAAATCATTTTTCAGTTTCCACAAAAATATTAAGCAGCACAACTATTTTCAACATTATGATTAATAAAAAAAACTGTTTCTTGAGCACCGAATCAGCATGAATCATGTGACTGGAGTAATGGCTGCTGAAAATTCAGCTTTGCCATCACAGGAATAAATTACATTTTAAATTATATTAAAAATACAAAACCGTTATTTTAAATTGCTACAAAATTTCACATACAGTTTGAATCATATTTTTGATCAAGTAAATGCAGCCTTGGTGCATTTGTTAAAATGCAAAATGTTAAAAACAAAAAAATGAACGATAGTGTAATTTAATTTTTTTAATGTAAAAAGGTTTGAGCGACTGTAATATATTTTATATTTAGTAACTTATTTAACTTAAAGTAATAGTTTATAGCATTAGTAATAGTAATAGCATTCAAAAATTAAAACTGTCATGACGACTTTTTTCCTGTCGGACACACACACACACGCGTAGTGTTTTCATGTTTTATGGGGACTTTCCATAGACATAATGATTTTTATACTGTACAAACTGTATATTCTATTCCCTTACACTAACCCTATCCCTAAACCTACCCATCACAGAAAACTTTCTGCAATTTTACATTTTCAAAAAAAACATCACTTTTTTGATTTATAAGCCGTTTTCCTCATGGGGACCAAAAAATGTCCACATGAACAAGGATTTCGGATATTGCCATCCTTGTGGGGACTTTTGTCCCCATAATGTAGGGTTTACCAGGCCACACACAAACACACACATATAAAGTAAAACGTTTTTACAGTGAAATCCAATGTTGTTTTGGACCCCACTGACTTTCACTGTATGAACAGAAACAGGTGAAACATCCTTCAAAATATCTTCTTTTATGTTCTTATCTTCTTACATCTTCTAGAAAGTAATATCTGCTGACTCCTTCTCTAAAGTACTATATAAGGTTTTGTAGTTAATATTTTGAAGTAGGCCTATGCAGCATTACAAGAGCAATGCATTTAAACTGAACCATCTACACAACTCCACATGGCCTAATAGCAGTTTTGTATCCCGTCTCAAGCTTTTACACAGGCAGAGGGGATGTCAAGAAGACACAAAATGCTAATAAATAAATATGAGTTTTAGTAACCATCACGGCTGCGGTTAGCGGTTAGTCCTCTGTGTTTAGTGCTTCCTGCCCTTAAGCAGATATGTATGATAAAACATCGAGTGAATAAATAAACAGTGACAGGACGATATCTGGATTTCATATCGAACGTGAAAATCCGTGGAAAATTGTCACTCAACATATTCATATGCGAAGTCCTTTTCTTCTCAGTCGGCTGAACAAATAATACCACAGATGGTACAAAGCGGCAAGCCGATATTTCAAATGAAAGGCAGATTTTTCCATAAGCCAGCCATGTCCATGGGCAGACAGGTGTGCTATTTACATAACACTGAAGCCTTGGCGGAGATCGCCTTCTGTAAGTAAATGTCACCCATCCCGTCTCATTGGCGGATCCGGCAGCTACACCACTGACATCCATCAAAATTTAGCCTGCTCTAGCCGCTGATGTATCTGTCTCGATCAACACTAGCACAGGGGTGCAAATAGCACGAGGGATGTTTGTTTCTGAAAGGGGCTTGGAAGGAGCTGAGTAAATGTTGTTTCTCATAGCCTCTGCTGTCAGTCCAGAGAGGGGGAGCTCCCCTGTCCTTCGCCGGTTTGGATAGAAGTACACGTGGACGGATCTTGTCTTTGAATGATACAGATAAGCCGAACATGAAAGCTTGTATAGTCCGGACAATGATGTCAACCTGTCAGACAAACTTCATATCCATGAAAGCCGTTTAGCTGAAGGATACTGAGACATTTGAAAACCTTGTCAGTTGGAATAACACTGCGCATTTTTGAGGTCAGATCTATGGCCGTTGGTTATCGTTTAATCAAAACTCTCCCCGTTTAGTTTCTTAATAAATGGATACATCTATTCATTTATTTGAAAATACAGAAAAAATGCAATTCACACACACAGTGACTTGACATCTTTTCTATGTTTTTACATCTCTGAATTAGGATTCATTTAGACTTTTTTGTGGGTCAAAAACATCAGGATGATTCACACCGTCCTGATGTCAATCATTTTGTGTGCAAAATAAATAAATAAAATACACAAAACTGCTTCACTGCTTATTAATATTTGAGAAAACTTTGTCCGTGAAAATTGGTTTGCAGAAACTGTATTATATTTATGAAAAAGTTTTAACTTAAATATATTTAAACTTTATGAACATCATGATTAAGTTGTGTACAGTCAAGAAAATCATTGCTTTGTACTTGATGACTTCATAACATTATCGGAGCCATTGAAAAAAAAACTTGGTTACACTTTATTTCGATGGTCTACTTTGTTTAGACAATCTACTAATTATAAGTAACATTGCAACTACATGTCAACGTACTCTCATTGGATTATTAGTAGACTGTAGTAGACTGTTAAGTTAGGTTAGAATAAGTTGACATGTAGTTGCAAAGTTACTTAAAGTTAGTAAAATGTCTAAAGTGGACCATCAAATTAAAGTGTTACCAAAACCTTTTCATGAAAGTTTTCAAAACCATGTGAAACCAACATGAAACAAGAATGAAAAAAATGAAAGAGTTTACTTATAAGATTTTATTATTTTCAAAAATGTCCTTTACAGTGGGCAGTATTTTATGCGTCAATGACCAACACATATTATGGAAGTAAAATGTGCAAACTTGCATAGATCACAAGCACCATAGCTCATGTGCACTAGCTGCTAAGCCACAAATCCAATCCGCTAATTTGTGATTAAATCATTATTAAAACCAACCCACTGAGCTGATTCAATGCTGGCTGAACAACAACAGATATGTTTGCAAAGCTTTCACCCAGAGGTATCCATTTTGGCTCCAAAACTTGCTTCTTCCTGCCTTTTCCTTCCAGCTCTGCATTATTTAAATGACACGTTGGCCGAGAGTGGATATTTTGTCCCTGGAGTTTGAAGGCGAGTGGCTCATCGTTCATGCCTGTGATTTCTGTATGAGCTCCGTGAGTGGGGCAGCAGGTGTGGCAGCGGCTGGGCCCCGGGTGAGGCCCCTCTCCCTGGCAATGCTTGCGGATCGGGCCCTGATGCCTAATGAGTAGGGTGTGTAGCCACTGGTCCTCTGTGAGAAGGGTTATAAAGCACTGTTGGCCTCCAGGATGGCAGAGTGCTCACTCCTCCATCGCCTCCTGGGCACCCAGAGAGAATGTTAGACTATTTCTTGGAATTTCAGAAATCTTAAGATGTCTTGTTAGCATACAGCGCTCAACATGTTATGCAATAAGCCATTCACTTTGCTTATGCAGAACCCCGCATTGCTGATGGTGCTGAACAGCTGAGGTCATTATGGAATCATAAACTAAATAATAACCTTTGAAATCATCTGCAGCGTGGTATGCTGGGGCTATAGGTAATGTGTTATGCTGATTAGTGATTTGTGATTATGAGTGAACAGGACCCTGATGTATTGTATTCAGAAATATTGAGTGTGTGTGTGTGTGCGTGAAGCTTGACTGGCCCTGATTTCCTCCCAGCACTAAAAAGCTGTAGGAAAGAACAGATGGAGAGGCTAACCATGCAATTATCCTCAACTGCCCGATCATAACTGTTTGGGATGCGATGTGTTTTCATTATCCAAGCTGTAAACTACAGGGATAAGCATATTCTTTCCTCGGATTCAAAGAAAAACAGCCCATACTCACAAATGCATGGGAGAGATAGTTAGGGTCAGTGTTAATAAGAAATACTACTCCTAATAGTAGCAACAATGATTAAAATCTACAACTATACAACTAAAAATTTTTTTTTAAATCTTATGTTCAATTTGGAATTAAAACTGTTTTAATTGACAAGAATATTGGACTACTGTAACATTTAACATCTATGTCATCAGTTGGTGTTACAACACAACCTAGAGCTGCACGATTCTGGATAAATTGAGAATCACAGTTTTTTGTTTCGGAGATCATGATTCTAAACAGACGACTAAACAAAATAACATGTTATTTACTAGAGGTTCTGACTAATGTTAATTGCTGCGGTCTATTAAAAATGTAAATGTAAATCTAAATGAAATATTAAAATAAATCGGTTTGAATTAATGATTCAATGACTCACTCATAAATAGGCTGCTTCCCTTGTTTCATTACTGGATGAACGAAGCTCTTGAATGAACGATTCAATGGATTTTTTAACAGTCACTTGTCGCTACCTAGTGGATTAATGATGTAATCGATATAATTGTTATTTGAAGCGCCATATTACTTTCAAGAGGTGACTTTTACTCCAAAAAAAGGTGATTTACTCTATTTTGATGAACATCAATGTTTATATCCGAACGATAAACTTTTATTATAGTTCTTCTGTGAGAATATGAATGTTTGTAACACAGAAAGAACAGTACTGTCAGATTGACTGTTTTGAAATGACTGTAACCATACATGACAACTGCTCTCTCTCTGGCTCAGCGGCAGCGAAGACACAGATTTGAATGTTCCGGTGAGATTTTGTCAAAGGTTTAGGCGAATTGTCAAATAGGAATGAGATCATGTGAGTGTTTGAATCGAGATCGCGATCTTTTTACGATTAATCATGCAGCTCTACACCCTAAGTTACAGATATTGAAACCACTTCTATTTCATGCAGATTGTCAGGGGGCTGTGAAGTAGAATCCAAAAGAGATACGCCTGACACAGAATGAACAAGATTTACTAGACTTTAATGAACACAAAGAACTAGAAATACAACACAACTACCATTAACGACGATGAACAGGAAACTAAGAAAACTGAGGGCTTATATACACAGAGATAATGATCAACGAAACAAGAAACAGGTGTGTAACTGTTTCTGTTATTATTCTAAAAATAAGACAAAAATGCATCACAGCAAATAACATCAGAGCAAAATTATGCATACTAACAATAACTAATCAGGTAACAAACTAGAACTTGGCCTAACGTGACAAAGGCATGATTGTGACACAGACAAACATATTATTATTATTTGTCCATTTGTAACGCAGGGCAGTAAGAGGTGTGCGTGTAGCTCACTCCCCTGGCCTTAAGAGGCACGCTAGCAACTGATGCCACCTGCTTTCTTTAGCGTCCTTTAGCGTCCTCTTTAGTACGCCCACCTCCCACGCCGGAGATGCCGATTCTAATCCCACCCAGACCGGGTCCAGTTGGACTGGCAAGATTTGGTGCCGTGACCCAGATGGGAGTGAGGTTTAGGGGGGTGAGTGTAACTGTCATAGGCCAGTAAGATATGTGCACATAAACCTCACTCCCCTGGCCTCAAGAGGTGCGCTAGCGACTGACGCTAGTGGCTGCGGTCTTTGGGCCTGTTCACATATCGCGTCTTTTGCGCGCTCAAGTTCGTTATTTCAAATGTAGACGCGCGGTATGCGCGCTCATAATGGAAGCGACGCGGTCGCGGTGCGACATGCTCGTTTTTTCCAAGCGCGTCCGCGCCGCATCGAGATAAAAACATCTCAACTTTTCAGAATGCCGCAAGCGCACCGTAGGTCACGTGACAAGAACCACGCTTAGCAACGACAGATGCCTCCGGAGTGCAACCGCCCTAGCGCTTTGGAAAAATGAGAACGCGGCGCGCCTAGCGTTTTCCTTTAGTGCCCTTGTTAGTGCGCCCGCCTCCTACACCCGTAGGTTGAGTAGGACCGGTTACAAATTAAATCTATTTATTTGAATATATATAGATTATTAAATAATACACTATTTTTATTGCATAAATAAAATACATTTGATTACCACAATAAATGTAACATTTAGCATGCCTGTGTCTTCAATTGGTGTTACAACTCATCCTAGTGAGTCATTTCGAGAACACATCAGTTTGCTGCAGAAAAACATACAAATATTATATCAAAGTGCGAGACACAGACACTGATTTTCAGATGCTGAAACAACGTGTGTTACTCCCTGTTGTCCCGTCTTGCAGATTTGTAACATGTCTTCTGTCCCCTCATCTTGGTTACTAAAGTGTCCTGAATTGTCCTCTGTGATCTTAAATTTTAGCACTCTTCAAAGTTGAACTAAGAGTCCAAAGTTTGCAGCTCGCTCAATTACTTTCATTTTATGTATCCGACATCAATAGTTATCACATTTATTGTGCAAACATCTCCCGTTTTTAGTGGTCAGTTATATAGATAGACAATGAGAATGCAGACCAAGCACTCATAATATTTTGCCACCAATTACTATTGATTTTACAATCACTTAGCTGCAGGATGTTGTTTTATTACTAATATATTTAATGTGCAAATCAATAGGAACACTTGTTTGGCTCATTCTTAAGACAGTAATAAAATCAAACATCTCAGGAGTGAAATGCTATACGCTCAGCAGAGGGCCAGAGCAGATGTGTAACGCAATAGTGTAAAGAGATGCCATTTCTTCTGGCCATCTCCAATGAAAGCGTCTGACAGGGCCTTTCCAAGCAGGGTTATTTCCCAGTGCAGTAGTTTTTAAATGAAGCTTCTCTTTTGGCAAACCGGCCCCATTAAGTTCACATCTCCGGATCAAATTGAAGCTGTCCAACTCATCAAACACAACAAACAATACTGTTTGCCCAGGTGCCATCTGTGCAGCGACTGAGCCCAGGCCAAAAAAAGTGGGCAGTTTTGCTTGAGATTCAAGCATAATTTCCTCTGATATGCACTTAATGTTATGTTTAAACTGTCTGGTGGATGGACACGGTGAGAGAGAACGACTTTAGATACCACGTATCTTATTTTTCATCTGACAGCCCTGTATTGAACCAAGGACACACAATTCAGGCTTTTTAACGGCTGCCACATTTACTAAAGATTGCGGGTAAGTAGTGATAATCCAAGCTGTATAATACAACCTACCTTTTTAGTTCAGCTTCAACTTTCACTAGGCCAAAAATAGCTTTAAATGCATCTAGTAGCATCAGCATGATTGGCTGTGATAATTTATCATTAAAAATATATTCAAATGCAGCCCTTAAAATAATTCAGCCTGAAAAACAGTTAAGAAAAAGGGCAACATGACAGCATGCATGCCTTCCACAATATATAATACTAGACAGAGCACAAAGACAACGAAAACAAAGTGTATTCGCGAAATTCGCAAAGATTTATTTACCGAGGGTGAGTTAGGGATATGAATCCACCCTCCATTTAAAGCAGTGTCTAATTCCCAGCAGCCCAGAGGGCTCTAAGCACGTCTAGTTTCACCAACAGCTATAACTCTCTTGAAAACTACTGCTGCTCTTCAACCTCCCCAGCTCCTACACAGTTATATCAGTGTAATCTCCTCTCACATGAGGTGAAAACACACTTAAAATATGTGAAGGACTTTACTGATGAGGGAACATCAAAAGGTGGAATTGATTCGTGGATCCATAAGCGATATCCATGAACACAATTACCTGGTGTGATCTGTTTAAATTCAGACTGGCTTTATGGTATAAATATTTATGTGTATTAATCTAACCATTTAAAAAAAACACATGAACTTGAAAAATGAAAATTCTGTCATCATTTACTTTCTTCTACGGGGAAAAAAAATTCTGTAGGAAAGGGAAAAAGGAAATAATTTTCCTTTTATTTCTTTAATAAGCATAATTTTCTTTCATGTAGTGACGTATTACACAAAGAAGCAGTATGGGATTTCAAAGGGTCAATAACACTAATGTTCAAAAGTTAGAGGTCAGTTTTAAAACAATTAATTATTTTATTTAGCAAGGATGCATTAACGCATTCTACGGAGCCCCTAAAGGGACATGGTTAGGCTTTCTTCGGAAGTGGGTTATATTACAGATTTCACTTATCATGTGAAGAGATGAATGACTGGGCGATGTTGGAGGATTTGGTGCCCAGCAGATCCTGAGCGTCATTGACAAATATCTTATCTTGTAAAATTTGTGTGGTCTGTATACCGTCGCTCCCTATACATGGAGTATGCGTCACAAACTGGAATGTGAAAAAATATATTCAAAAGTGATTTCAATACCCCACATATTGATAGCGGCTCCCTGATGCACGCACATCATATACTATATAATTACACAACTATATAATTGCGAGAGAGCGTAAAAGCATTGAAATATATTTTTTCCCCCCATCTCATACATCACTATGTCCCTTTAGAGGCTTTAAAGCTATTAGGGCACATCCCTAATATGCAGTAGCTTTAAAACTAACACATATGAACTTAAAGCCACAAAACTCAAATTTCCATTTCATGGGGTCTTGAAAATAAACACAATTTGTGAGAAAGTGATTCCATCATCAGTTTTTTTTTTTTTTATAATGTTGATTTGCCAACTCCAAGTGCCAAAATCATGATGTCGATGTCAAATTACTAAAGAATAGGCCTTGCTGTCTTGCCAAAACGAGGCCCTTTCCTCTACACAGCTAAACAGCAGGTATTTACAGCATGACTTGGCAGAAATCATCTCTGATCGCTTTTGTGAACAGCTTTCTCTCTGGCCAGCCGGGGATTTCTTAAGTCCAAACAAAGAGTGTCAAATGTTGGTTCCATTACTGCCAAGCATAATGAAGCATGCGTCTTTTCAGGAGGGGGGAAACGCTGAGTGACTGCGTGCAAGTAGGGCAGGTTGACGCCGTGTGGGCTTCAAATTGAGTGATGACTGCGTGGGGTGATGGAGTAAGCCTTGAAAACAAAGCGAGCCATGCTCTATTTATAATGTGTAATTGGTAATGCGATAAAGGCAGGGTTTGAGTACAGGCTACCTTAGGTCTGCACTCATGCATTCTGACTGAGAAGAGCATTTTTCACTAAGCATTCATGGCTTGCTAAGTCCATACGGCAGGTCCTGGCTCTAAGGGTTGGTGGCATGACGGTATAGACCAAGTGACAGCATAAATGTATCAACTGGTAGAGATTCTGCTATACCTATAAATCTGACACCAATTAGAAAACCTCCATTGACAACAGCTTTATTCATATAATAATGGGAGCGATTTCATTTGGTCAACCTATGGTAAATAAAAATTTGTTCATCAGTAAATAATATCCGTTAGAAATTTAAGAGAAATGTTGGTTGTTTCTTATTTTTACTTATCAGAATGGCATAATTTACTGGAAAGTAAACCTGAATGATAAAAATATGATGAGCATTCATCTGCGAAACACTGTCTAATCATCAACTGTTTGGTTACCAACATTCTTCAAAATATCTACTTTTGTGTTTAGCAGAAGAAATAAATTCATACAGATTTGGAACAACTTGAAGGTGAATAAATGATGACAATTGGTTGATGAATGTTCTAAGGTGTGGAATTATTATTCTGGATACACACAGCTAAAGTAGTTCAGGCAGGTCTTTACATTACATTTCCATATCATTCCGCCAAATTATTTCCGTTTTCAAAGGTCCTTATAGCCCACAACAGCAAAATAAATAAAATCCACAAATACACTGACCATTCAAATAGATATAACAAACATTAGGATTAAAAATGACAAACTAATGCCATGTTTTCCCAACAAAATGATGTTTTATGATCTATGGAAAGCACACTCTCACAAAAAAAAAAAGCACACACATGGAAACATGCACAGAGAAACTTCGGTATTAGTAGAGATGCTGCTGCCAAGCACAGACTCGGGTACAACGTCTGCTCTTGCAACACGCATGCATCATGGTGCTCTCGTGAACCCGCGCTGGAGATTAATATTTTTTAAAATAAAGTGGTAAATTATGTTTTTTGGGGCAAACAAAGCACTCATGTCACTTCATACAATTGAGGTTAAACCACTGGAGTCTCATGAATTACTTTTATGATGTCTTTATTAACTTTCTGGGGCTTGAAAGTGGTAGTTGCGGAGGCTGTGAAATGCCAATGTCAATTTCATTAAAAAGATCTTCATTTGTGTTCAGATGAACGAAAGTCTTACATGAGGGTGAGTAATTAATGACAGAATTTTCATCTTTGGGTTAACTAACCCTTTAAGCCCCCATTATTAGGTCTAAAACAACGTTTTGGAATTAGCAACGGAGGCTTGGGATGAGATGGTTAAGAAATTAGTCCCACACACGAGCATTTTAACGACAAAAACCTGACAAATGTCTTGAAATAAAACATCTAAACAATGTCTTGAGGTGTGGTAACCATAGTATAAGCAGAGTAATTGACTCCAGGCTGTTGAATTATAAGAAAAATAATGTACACCCAAGGTGCAACTCTGCATCTCGTCGTGACCGCATTACCACCTTGGGTGTGCATTACTTTTTAATAATTCAATGGCCCGGAGTCAATTATTCCTTACTTAATTCTGACTGTTAGAGAATGTTCTATATATATTTATTGCTTTTCATCTTCCATCACCTTCAATTTTCCTTACAATAAGACTACAAATCGAGGAAATCGAGCTCTGCTATAAGACATGGTAGCTTCCAGTCTAACAGCCTCCCTATTTTCAGCCATGCTGAAGCAGGGGTTGTGTGAGAATGTGGGGTAAGTGTGTGTGTGTGTTAGCCCCGGGGGTAAGTTCAGCAGGCAGCCTGTTAGTTCAGCTCAACCGGTGGACATGGCAACACAGGCAAGGTCGGCATGGCGATTATCAGTGTCCAAGGTCATGTGACCATGTGGGATTTGAAGAGAGGTAGTGGAAAGAAAACTGACATTGATCATGCTGAAGGTGGCCCTCTTTTCACAGAGGGAGAAATCAACAGATGGATAAATGGATTGTGGAATCATTCGTCGCATGGCTTTTTGTGTGTGATGGAAACTACAATGTCATTAAGATCAAGCTACAGGCAAGAATCCCATAATGATGCTGCTTTTGTACATTTTTGACACCAGCATCATGACTAACTTCATACCATGCTTTGCATACATCAAAAATTATATATATATATATATATATATATATATATATATATATATATATATACTCCAGTCTTCAGTATCACATGATCCTTCAGAATCAATCTTTGCAATCTATATATATATATAGATTGCAAAGATTGATTCTGAAGGATCATGCGATACTGAAGACTGGAGTAATGGCTGCTGAAAATACAGCTTTGCCATCACAGATCACAGGAATACATTTAATTTTAAAATATATTGCATTTAAAACTGTCATTTTAAATTATTCACATGAAAAAGTTCACAATTTTACTGTTTTTACTGTATTTTTGATCAAATACAAACCAACCATAATTATTGCAAAATTTTGACCAGTATTCAAAATATACAGGAGATGCCAAAATATTTTGACAATATAGACGTTAATATGTATATATTTTCATTTAGTTTTAACTACTTATGTTTTAAATCTAAACATTTAATTTTTTCCAAAATATATTTAAAAATAATACATTTTAATATACATTAAAATGTTTAATATACTGTAATATATATTAAATATTTATTGCAATTTTTTTTTCATTTTTTTTTTTCATTGATTGATGGCCACCAATTTTGGGATTTATCAATCAAAAAAAAAATCAAAAAAATTCATTCAAAGTGCCTTTAACCCCCAAATATATCCTAGAACTTATGCCGTCAACATCAACATTTTTTGAAGATGTGGTGAAGGCCAAAGCCATGCCTTCTTTGAACTGTCCAAACGTTATATATATCTTAGCAGTGATCCACTAGGGTGGTGAAGCAAAGTGTTTCAGTGTGTGGCACTGGGTGACTGGGGCTGGGATTTAAAGTGAGATGGAGGAACATGTCCTAGTCAGGTTGAAGGGTGAAGTGAATTGGGTGGGTGATGGGGGACTGGCATATTGGGTGGGGGTGGGGGTGGGGGGGCACTTTCTCCTCTAATGCCCCCCGGCACCTCAGCCATTAGTATTCCCTGGCGCGGCCGGAGTTCATACGGCTAATGGAGTCGCTACCTGGGGACATTAATTGTGCGTGACACCACTCGAGGGGCTTTTGTGCACTCGCTCTAATATCAGCGTGCACCCCCCCGACAAAGCGCCGAGAAAGATTACAAACAAAGCCCAAATAACTGCCAACCTTACACTGCAGTTTGACAGAAGGGGGGCCTCAAGTTCACTCCTGACACCGATTGGCAATCCCCCGGGTGTGTAGCAACATCGGGTGACGGGCGAATCTGTTTCCTCTGCTGGAATAATAAAAAATAAAAACATAGTGCGGGAATGTGTCTTCATCAAGAAGAGGAGACCAAGGGATGATGTAAAGACAAGGTTGCAAATGTGGACTAATGCATAGGAAGAATGGCTTACAGCTATTGTATCAATATGGAATATGTTTCAAATAATGCAAAATCTTATTACTAAACATATACTTTGATGATACATCAAGGTGCTAAAGTCTGAGAGCACTTTTTTTGTTGTTTAATACATTTGTCTTTACAAATTATAAGCATAATTTGAGTGAAAATTTACAGATAACCATGTTACAGTCAAGATACATAAATTCCACAAGTTTGTGTAAAACCTGATTATGTTCATGTTCTCTAGTATGATTTGATATGATACAAAGAGCATATTGTGCATCAGCAGAAGAATATCCGACAGTCAGTACTACGTTTAAAAGTTTGGGGTCGGTGAGATTTTTTTTTAAAGATGCCTCTTATGCTCACCAAGGCTGCATTTATTTGTAATATTGTGAAATATTATTACAATTTAATATAAGAATTTTCTATTTGAATATATTTTAATATGTGATTTCTTCCTGTGATTGCAAAGCTGAATTATCAGCATCATTACTCCAGTCTTCAGTGTCACATGATCCTTCAAAAATCATTCTAATATGCTGATTTGGTGCTCAAGAAACACTTCTGCTTAATATTGTTGTATAATAATAATTAAAAAAAGCATTTATTTGAAAGAAATCAAAGAAATTTGATTGGATGGAACTGTTTTGTAACATTATATAAATGTATTTACTGTGACTTTTGATCATACATACTTTGAAATATTTCTTATTAATTGTATGTCATAACATTTTTCAAAATCCTACACCTTGTTCATTCACAAGGTGAGGAGGACATTTTTTTTTAAATCTGGTCTCTGACTTTGCATGGGACCCCACTGAACATACTGTAACATGTAGTAAAAGGATATATGCACAATTAATTTAACGCCAGAATATATAGGTGTACACTGGGTGATACTAGGGAAAATGGTGATTTAATTTGTTGAGAATAACAAGTGATCTTGCAAAACCCACAGGACATGAAATTAATGCACTTGGAAATTATCATATTTCTCATTACACTGTCACCCGCCAAGCTTGTGCAGCTACCTGGTCCAGAAAAAAAAAAGACTGCTGGAATATGAGAAAGGAAGCTGTTAAATTGGAATGGATTATTGTATATTATTGCCATCTTTTCTCCCTGCATCCCTTGCAATAACTGCTGCCTTTTGCCATCATCATCTACTCACCTGAAAATGTATGGTGTAATAAACTTTGGAGCAAACAAGTCCCATTGAAAGTATATCAGTGTCTGACTGTGTGTGTGTGTGCGCGCGCTTGTGTTAAGAGTCCCACTGGCTTCATTGTATGTATTATTTGAGGGATACATAAGAAGCTTTTGAATAGAATATTTAATTTCTCTACACAAAACTTTAGACTTCTTATTACACGATTCTAATCTAAGACTTCTAATAGGATCTTTTATCATCCAGGTTATTTGCCTTCATGGTCCCCGGCGTGATAGTAAATGCCAATCCGTTCATTCAAAGTTAGAAAATCATTACCGGCTTTTGTTACTGAATGTTCTAGCAAGCCACAATAAAGCCAGCCTCGTGTTAGGAGTGTCAAAACTATTCTCCAAAGATAATGTGAAAAATGGCTTCAAAAGAGCCACTCAGAGAGATAATATGATAATTTGATTTCCTTGATAAGCACCATGGAAAAAGCCTCGCTCTGGCCCTTTTTTAAGCAGCAAAATCCATTACCTCTTAATTCACCCTGGCATAAATTAAGTATTCTCGCTGGCTATTAGCCTATTCATTAATACAGCCAGGGTCAAGACAATTGAAACCTAAAGTCAAGAAATATGGAGAAGTATTTCTCTGAAACGTTTCGTCTAATGGCTGCTGAGCGAGAGTCCAGGATCTTTTGCCATTAATTGTGAAATTATCTTTCTTTGCTTTTTCTTCCTATAAACAGGCAGGAGGAGATAAGAGGCACAGGGGCCGATAATCCTGTTGCGCGAAATGAATTTCCGTTCCACTTGTTTCTTTATGTTTCAGCCAATTTCTGCTGGGCGATAGATTGTTTCTGGAGATATGGGGCTGTGAGTGGAGAGGGGGAAATTTCTGAAGGCAAGTGTAAAATTAGTTTGGTACCAGAACTGCATCAAATTCTGAATAATTATAGAGTAGAAGAGGCCACGGTTACATTTAAACTATTACAAAATCGCATTTCATTGTAATCAAAATGTATCTCCTTTGATATTCCTGGCAGTGGGAGAGATCAAATTAATCGGATCCATCATCTATTTACTGATACGGGGGGATAATGCTAGAAAGCTCCATTAAAAACAGCTCCATTATGTTTTAATGATAATTCTCATTTATGTACCAAAATAAAAATCATTTGGAATGATCATCAGAGCACAAAAGGAATGATCATGTACTATTACTAAGGGATATTTTGTGGAGAGATTGTTCACAGATGAGAGCTTCTACAAAGCTGAATGTCTGCACAGATGAGGATGCTCAGATAACGCTGACGTCCCCTGGTGCGCTAATGGTCAGAGGTGAGGCTTTATGGGACTCGTACTCCCAAACCCTTCAGGAACACACATGTATATTATAAAAGACTCTTAGGGCTACGCATGAATTTTATACAAAAATCTTTAAAAGGGGCATGACATGTATATTTTTATTCTTTTTTAATATGTTCCTTGAGGTTCTCTTTGAATGTTAATGCATTATTTTGCACAAAAAAAATAAAATAAAACATACATGGGCCCAATGTGGAAAATCGTCATTTGCAGCATTATTAAACAGATAACTTACGATATGCAATGTAGCTGCTGTCAGATTCAATAATTCTTTGTGAACTCTCCAATGCCTTGTGCTTCGTTTACAAAACAATCTGCAGTCAAATTCTCTGAACAAACATATAATCCTCCGATGGACGCCATTAAAAATAAACCATCCACTTGTCCATGGAAGCTTGTTTCCGCCACTGAATAAAAAAATTAAAAAAGGTAATTGCGACTCACAATTCAGACCTTTTTTCTTGCAACTTCGAGTTTACATCTGGCAATTCTGACTTATTTTCTTAGAATTGTGTGATATAAAGTCAGAAAAAAAGTCAGTCTTTTTTTTTTTTTCTCAGAATCGGACTGTATAACTCATACTTGCAAGTTTATATAGAAAAGAAGTCAGAATTGCGAGATAAAAAGCCACAATTATCTTTTACTGCAGTGTATTCGTATAATAGACAAAACAATATTAAAGAGGACCTATTATGGCCCTTATCACAAGATGTAATATAAGTTTCTGGTGTCCCCAGAATGTGTCTGTGAGTTTCAGCGAAAAATACTACACAGGTCATTTATTATAGCTTGTCCAATTTTCCCCTATTTGGGTGTGAGCAAAACATGCTGTTTTTGTGTGTCTCTTTAAATGCAATTGAGCTGCTGCTACTCCCCGTCCCCTTTCCAGAAGAGGGCGTGGCCTTTATAGTTCGTGCCGATCCTATGGCAATAACAAATCAGGAGAAGCACACAACGTAAATACAGGTGTTGGCTGTTCAGCCCTATATATGTATGAACCTGAGTCGGAGACTCCGGCAGAGGCAACAACTTTGAGAATGAACCAATGATAGTTGTGTTTCAACGTTTTGCAGCTCTGGTGAGTCTGTCTGACATAGTGGTAACTTTAGCCTGCATTAGCTGTGCTAACAAATTGCTAACAAGCACATTTGGAAAGGCGATTTTCAATCATTTACAAAATATAAAGTGTGATACTTGTGTCTTCAAGGTGTGAAGCTGGATCACAAACAGTTGGTACTGCTCCATCCTTGAATAACAACTTTTTAGCTTCTCCTGCTTTGTATTGAACCTTCTTCACAAAGCAGTCTGGTGTAAAATGATTAGTGCAGAAATGTATGATTTTAGGTAACTTGAGGGGCACATTCCCATCATAAACGAAAGAGTCTTGCTCTTATGCTTGCTCTTACATCCAACAACAACACACCTGGCTTTCTTATACGAAACTGAGACATTTTTCTTATCACTACAGCTGCTCAGGCCTGTAGAAAATGGCAGACTGTGTACAGTTTACTGAGAGAAGGGTCTATGCTAATAGGGCAGAGTCTGTCAGCCGCCATGGGTGGGAACTAAGCATTTTGTGACATAACAAAAATGTAGAATTATGAGACACTGCTTATGATTTATGGAGATTAAAAAAAGAGGGGTGGGTGGATTTTTACCAATATATGGTGGATGTGTACCCACACTGCTGACACATTTTAATGTGTCCCCTTTAATGTGTACAAAAATATAGTTAGTCAAGTCAAGTCATCTTCATTTATATAGTGCTTTTAGCAATGTAGATTGTTCCAAAGCGGCTTTATATTGATAATAGGAAAATAAAGTAACAGAGATTGTTTTGGCTTTATAGCAGCTCTAGAATAAAGTTATTGTCCAGCTAAAGTTAGTTTCGATTGATTCACTTCCGTCGCAACGATCATGTTGTTAACTTAGGGGCCGCTAACACAACACCGTTTTAACAGAAAACTTTCTGCGCAAACTTTCAAAAACGCAAACCTGTGAGAACACTGATTTGAATATATGTGCTCAGGCGTGTACTGTAGTCCTTCGTGTAGTCAGCATTGCAGTTACCATTCTTGGTGTGAATGGGCCTTTAATAAAGTATAATAACTTAAGAGGTAATATAGCCCTTCTTTAGTGTTTCACAGAATAAAGAAAGCCTTTATTCCTAGCCTATAGAATGCCTAAAGAAAGGTAAAATCATGACAGGTTTTGGGTGAACTGTCCCTAACCATTCAGTCAAGAACAACACTGACATTAATTGGGAGCAATACTGCATGTGGGGAATACAATATAACACGGATAGACAAGTTGAGAAGAAATATTACACAATAGGAAACCAAAATCTGATTCAGAAGAATCTGATGTATTGTGAAGAGGGTAACAAGGTGAATGGAAAATCAACGTCAGTGTATCTCATGTTCTTCTCTTCGACAGCAGGTGAGCTCATCTAAAACACATCAACATATCTCCCCCATTCTGAATCCTCTGACGTGGGACCTTAGCTTAGAGGAGATGAAATTAAGTGAAATAAAAATCATATTAAAAATTATTATCGCCTAACAGCCATTAGTCTAAAGTGTGCTGTCACCATTTGATGGATTTCTCACTTAGTTCAATGAATGTTCTAACGACATTGATAAAATCACTGCAAACTAAATACAGTTAACCCACTCATGGAGGGCCACACATTGTGTCAACACCATAGAGAGAAGCCCCGCTAAAGGAAAACCTCACTATATTAGCTGTTCAGTCGTCTATAGTGTGGTCACATTTTCCTTTGTAGGTCAAAATTCCTCGGGCAAAAGGCCATCATCTCATTAAGAATTTGCGCAATCTGGAATTTAATGTGAGGCGAAACATTTCTCCAGACAGATTTCACATCGGATTCAAGAGCACACAAATTTGCAGTGTTTACCACCAAAAAAAGAGACCTCTGAGTTATCGGCGCTTCATGCATTTGCTACACGATTGATATGGACAACGGACCTGCCAGGTCTTTGCCTGCAAAATTTTGCTTAAAGGAGCTGTATGTAAGAAATGTATTTCAATTAATCATAAAATGGCCCGATATGTCACTAGACATTAAGAAATCATGTTCATTTCAAATACTTATATCACTGACAACAGTAGTCCGGCCAGGATATTGTCATTTAAAAAGTGAAGTTGCAGCCCTTAACTGATGTTGATGTTGTCATGTTGTGTTTTGGCCTGATGCTCCACCCTCCACCTATCTACCAATCACGAAGTCAGTAGTGTTTCGGCATCTGGGTTGCCAGCTCTGCTCTAGTTACCACAGTTGCAGCTACAAACGTGTCAGCCTACGTTCCTGCTGGATCCTGCAGCCTATCTGGCAACCTCGAGTCAGGGGGGAGGGGGAGGGGATACACCGCTCTACAGTAATTTGAAAGTGATTGCAGTACCAGTTTTGGCCACAATCTTACATACGGCTCCTTTAAGTTTTGCTTATGTAACGTACCTTGTTACGTACCTTTTGCTGTTCATGAAACTACACGTTATTCTCTTCTTAGCAGTGTAAAGTGCTAGTGGGCCTGAATTTTTCCTCAGTATTCACTGACCACTTCACTATTTCATCTACCTCCGACTATTTTTCTACTTTGGGGAAAACACTTTCTATCACTGTCAGATAGAGCAGGGATAAAAACTCTCCAGCCCTGGATTAGCTGTCCACTTGCCTCCCTGCAGTCTCAGAACAATAAAACACAAGAGTGCAGTTCCCTACATGGTTCCTCCACATTTACTTAGAGCAGCTGAGATACGGTTGCTCCAGGCCACTGTGTTTCGGATCTTTAGGCATGAATCACAAAAGCATTTCAGAGCCTGATTTAAATCTGAGCTCATTTTGATGAATCAACTAATTGTTTTATTACTGGTTTGAATGAACTTGTGGGTTCTCATTTAGAAAGTAATGGGAAAAAAATGTGAATCTCCAAAGAAGTCTTCACATTGTTTTACATTCTTTTCAATGCTTGTTTCTGGATTTCAGATTGTCTCACTGTGTCCCTCACTGCAGCTGAGACGATCTGATTGTGGGGGAAAACAGACATATAAACCTTTCAATCTGTTTAATTAAGACAGCTTAGCAGTGGCACTGGGTTGCAGAGTATTTAAGCTAATTACGGTATTAATTACAGCATGAATTAAATGACATAATTGCCTTTCAAAACAATGACTCTGATAGCTTAGGTAAGGTAAAGGGTTAATTTACTATGGAACCAAGCATGCATTATTTACACACCCTGATGAATAATACATTTAAGAAGTAGGCTTATAAATTTGCCAACACAAAGCTAAAGCAAAGCAGAGAGCCCAAGCCGAGGCTGATTTGAATATATGTCTCAGATGAATATTGCTTGAGTTATGGTTGTGGCAGAGTGGAGACCCTCATTTCATTTCTGGAGCTGTGTAAAAAACACAGGAGAATTGAAACATTTCTCCCTGTACAAATGACCTCTTAATATCAGCCACAGGATTAAAGAGGGGGAAAGAAGAATGTTTAAAATGGGTGCATAATGTTTTAATGAAAAAGTAGCTTATGACTGGATAATTTGGTTAACAATGGTGCACCATATTCTGAAATACAGTGAGGAAAATAAGTATTTGAACACCCTGCTATTTTGCAAGTTCTCCCACTTGGAAATCATGGAGGGGTCTGAAATTGTCATTGTAGGTGCATGTCCACTGTGAGAGACATAATCAAAAAAAAAAATCAGAAATCACAATATATGATTTTTTAACTATTTGTATGATACAGCTGCAAATAAGTATTTGAACACCTGTCTATCAGCTAGAATTCTGACCCTCAAAGACCTGTTAGTCTGCCTTTAAAATGTCCGCCTCCACTCCATTTATTATCCTAAATTAGATGCACCTGTTTGAGGTCGTTAGCTGCATAAAGCCACCCCATACAATCAGTAAGAATCCAACTACTAACATGGCCAAAACCAAAGAGCTGTCCAAAGACACTAGAGACAAAATTGTACACTTCCACAAGGCTGGAAAGGGCTACGGGGAAATTGCCAAGCAGCTTGGTGAAAAAAGGTCCACTGTTGGAGCAATCATTAGAAAATGGAAGAAGCTAAACATGACTGTCAATCTCCCTCGGACTGGGGCTCCATGCAAGATCTCACCTCGTGGGGTCTCAATGATCCTAAGAAAGGTGAGAAATCAGCCCAGAACTACACGGGAGGAGCTGGTCAATGAACTGAAAAGAGCTGGGACCACCGTTTCCAAGGTTACTGTTGGTAATACACTAAGATGTCATGGTTTGAAATCATGCATGGCACGGAAGGTTCCCCTGCTTAAACCAGCACACGTCAAGGCCTGTCTTAAGTTTGCCAGTGACCATTTGGATGATCCAGAGGAGTCATGGGAGAAAGTCACGTGGTCAGATGAGACCAAAATAGAACTTTTTGGTCATAATTCCACTAAACGTGTTTGGAGGAAGAAGAATGATGAGTACCATCCCAAGAACACCATCCCTACTGTGAAGCATGGGGGTGGTAGCATCATGCTTTGGGGGTGTTTTTCTGCACATGGGACAGGGCGACTGCACTGTATTAAGGAGAGGATGACCGGGGCCATGTATTTTGATTTTGGGGAACAACCTCCTTCCCTCAGTTAGAGCATTGAAGATGGGTCGAGGCTGGGTCTTCCAACATGACAATGACTCGAAGCACACAGCCAGGATAACCAAGGAGTGGCTCTGTAAGAAGCATATCAAGGTTCTGGCGTGGCCTAGCCAGTCTCCAGACCTAAACCCAATAGAGAATCTTTGGAGGGAGCTCAAACTCCGTGTTTCTCAGCGACAACCCAGAAACCTGACTGATCTAGAGAAGATCTGTGTGGAGGAGTGGGCCAAAATCCCTCCTGCAGTGTGTGCAAACCTGGTGAAAAACTACAGGAAACGTTTGACCTCTGTAATTGCAAACAAAGGCTACTGTACCAAATATTAACATTGATTTTCTCAGGTGTTCAAATACTTATTTGCAGCTGTATCATACAAATAAATAGTTAAAAAATCATACATTGTGATTTCTGGATTTTTTTTTTTTTTAGATTATGTCTCTTACAGTGGACATGCACCTACGATGACAATTTCAGACCCCTCCATGATTTCTAAGTGGGAGAACTTGCAAAATAGCAGGGTGTTCAAATACTTATTTTCCTCACTGTATATATATTGCAGGTCGCATCGTTACACCAGTAGATGGCGACAAGTGACTGTCCTTTGAGTGAATCATTGAATCATTCATTCAAAAGATTCATTCATAAAGGAGTGACATAAAATAATGACATTGTACTGCTGGTTAGTCAAGTTATCCAATCAACTCCTCTGAAGTAAAGTTTGCACATCAAAGGATTTTTTTCTGTAAATGTGTTTCCATTGTAGTTTATGTGCATGTCATTTTTAGAATTTATGCGCATCTTGGCATTTCCATCCAGCGTTTTGTATGCAATATCCCAAAATTTGCATAAAATAGGTGGATGGAAACTAAGCTATTCACACACTCATTCACACAACCGATTCATACACAAAAACAGATTCATTCAGGAACGACACTACCGTGTGTTGCCCAGAGCTAGGCAAAAGTTAATTCTGCTGTGGCTTTGTTTAGAACTATTTTCGTTGGTATGGCAAAAATGCAAAGTAACTAGCAATATAGAGTGGTGCAGGGGTGCCATTTTTGTAGGCCAAAACCCGGAAGCAAGTTAGCATTTTTTGCACTTCCAGTTCCATCATCATAAAGTCACTGGGTTTTTGGGGTTTTTGGTTAAATGCTTGAAATAAGGTCTGTGGTGAACACAAGCGCGATATATTTTAACATTTATGATATAAAATACATCAGTCATTTTTTTTTTTTTTTTTGTGTGTAATCCTTCACTTGTCTTGTAAAAGGCGGTTGCTAGCAAGTGGCTAAATGGGACGACAGAGGTTATCGGGAAGGAGACATCAAACATCAGGTAAACTCATCTACTCACTAGTCCACTTTCAAAGCCTTGTTGTGTTTATAATTGTGCTCTTGCAAACTATTACAACTCACACTTTCAGGGAAAATGTTTTTAAACAGACTGAAAGAGTTGTCGGAAGCTTAATGGTGGTGACGTTGAATTTGAGCGACTGCGGCGTAGTTCGTTTATAGTCTACATTTAGCTTTTGACTTCTGCCGATTGTATTTACGCTTCAAAATTCATAAAAGTTGTTCATTTGTGAAGACTACCATAATGAACAAGAGATATTTTCTGCAATAATCCAATGGAAAAATCATATCCATGTAACAAAAACATTCTATTTGAAATTATGAAGTAGGCTGACTTGGCAGGAATACTTATGTTTGAACTAAAGATCTAAAGATCTGGTCAAGGTCATGTTTACTCTCAGTTCCTGAAAATAATAGCTTGTTTGCACACAGGGTTGTATTATTATTATTATTTTTATTGCTGTGCATTTCTGTACCAAGCAGTCAATCTTGTCTGGCGCTGCAAAAAAATAAATAAACAAACAAACATCATATTGATGATCAATTGGGGAACAGTAGCTCTTCAAAGCATTGTTTCATTAAGAGTGAAAGCTATTACTACTGTACATAAAACCAAGCATGTTGTAATAAAATGACTAAATTAGCGAAAACTGAAGGGGCATACATAATATTCCTCTCTGAATACATCTGCATGTATATCCAAGAGGTGAAATGTAAAGAAGGACAGTAAAATAATGGGTGAGTTAGGCATCCAAGAATAAAAAAAGAAAGTAGAAATGTTCTACAAAGTCTTGTAATCATCAGCTTTTTCACTAAAAACGATGATTTGTTTTTTTTAAAAAGAGACGTAGCAATATGCAGCCGTGAGGTGCCATTGCCGCCCAGGCACAACACTTTCATTTCCCCCAGCCAAGACATCAGAAGGGGAGAAAAAAAAATTACATCTCAGTCTGACGAGTGACTAATCAAGGAGCTCGAAACGGTGCTGCAATAAATTACTCCGCCGTGAAATAAACCACACAAACAGACTGATGATAATAAATGTAAATTATTTCTCCGAAGAAATTTTCCCCGGTACATGAGTAATACCAACCATCAGGAAGGAGTCTTCCTTAACATTAATTACAGAAAATGACAAGTGAGCTGACAAGTAGGAAGGCTCATTATCTGCGAACATATTCACAACTTCGCAATTTGCCGCGAAGATGGACTCCAGCTAAATTAATCTCTTTTCTTTGCATGAGCCCCTTCTAATTTTCATGTTATTAACAGGTTTGCAGTATCACTCAGTGCTTGTCAGCCTAATCAGGTTTTTTTCTTCCTCTTCGTCTTCCTCCACCGATGTTCGGGGGAAAGCACAGTGTCGCTTTTGAAAAGGATCAGATCCCTTAATGTGTTCTCCATCACGTGTCCCCCCACTCCACACGGATGCTTTTAATAAGGTTCCTTAATCATTCCTCTTTTTGCTCAACTTTTGGCCCGGTTGGCGTCCATTATCACTGGCTTTTGTACCAGGTAGAGTCATTAGATGGAAGAGAAGGATTATCAGGCAAACGTAGGGGGGTTTGCTGTACTGTATAATAGAGAGACGGGCAAGCCGGCATGAGAGAAATCTTGTTTTAGCCACCATGCTAAGAGTCTTGACTCCTTAGTTACACTAAAATGATGGAGCGTGAGGATGATGTCGAAAACCTTTTTGTGTTTGATTAAACCTAATGAGGCTGAAAGAGAATCCATTTGGAAAAAAAGGTGGTAAATCATGTAGAGGTGGCGAATTGATTGTTCTGATTGGTATCACTTTTCTCTGTGAATTATTTAAATGACAAGTGCACAATCTCCATAGTTTCGTAACAGTTATACTGAAATTTAACACACTAATTTTCATGTTCTTAAAAAGAGTTGGTCTCTGCACGTCCTGGTTTTTCCGAGTTAGATGCTTTCATGGAACAATTTTGTTGATCCTGGAAATGTTGTTCCAAGAACAATGAACATGTTGTACTTAGTGAAATCAGGTTCTGCTAGGTCTCTCCACCTGCAAAAATATTCACATATTTCTGCAGAATCATCCCTTGCATCTTTATTTATTAAATTGCTACTTTGGCTATTTTGATGATGCTTTTAGAACCTATGCTCAGATCAGCTATGTCTAAATAGCACATATCAGTTATTGGCTTTTTAACAGTGTCTTCTAATATTGAATATAAAATTATTTACTTTTTGTGTTAAAAAACAAAACAAAAAAACACTACAGCTATTTATTGGTTGCCATTAAATTCTTTATAATTCCCTACTCTGAAGGGTGCAGAAAAGGCTACTGTTTTCTGCGCAACAACATAAATTATGCTATTATGCTACTTGAAGCCTGCACTATAAAGTAACTATTGCAGATAGTATACTTGGGTAACAAGTATACTTTGATGGTCCTCTTTTGAACATTCTGTTGGCTGTAAGTCTTTGCAACTACATGTCATCTAACTCTCATTAGAGTATTAGTAGACTGTTTGCTTAATATCTGCTAACACTTTATTGTGATGGTCCTCCAACAGACATTCTACTGACTATAAGTAACTTTGCAACTACATGTCATCTTATTCTAACCCTAACCCTACCAGTCTACTACTACTCTATTAATACTCTAATGAGAGTTAGTAGACATGTTACTTATAGTCAACATAATGTGTTAAAGGGACCATCAAAATAGAGTGAAAACTATACTTGTAAATGCAATTGATGCTGATTATTTCATCTGGAAATGAAGCATTTGTCTTTTTTTGTACTCCGGTTATAGCAGGATATCTCAAACTTTATATCAAGATTTACACATCTAGATATTTGTGAATCTAAAAACTAGAATCTTTAAGCTCAAATAATGACAACTAAAACAACTTCTTTTAACACAAAGTGCAGTGGTTGGAGAGCGCTTCCATCAGAGCACTACTGCGATCAGGGCGGGACTGAAATCTACTAAATCGTCACTTATTGGCCCAGCCCTACTAATTAGAATATTGGGATTGATCTCCACCTCTAAGGGCTGTTCACACTTGCAACGATTTACATCTAATAAAAGTAATTTATTTTGAGACCATTTGATATGCAACCAATCTGAACAGAATTCAACTTTATGCAAATGTCCATTGACACCTTGGGGCAACTTCCAATACGAGCGCAGACACACGATATAGTTGGATACTGCAGTCGAGTCGGAACACTGTTTTTTGATCTAATGATCATTGTGCTTTCATTCATTAGTCATGAACACGTAGAATAGAACAGAAAATGGCAGTGGACATGGACAGACTAACAAATAGATACTGAATTCTTTACAACAATTAATTTCGACATTTGTTGCCATGGTGAAGGCCTGTTGAACTCACTGTTATGGTGATCATGTTCCTGGTAATAAGGATCATTCAAGCCATTTAAAAATTAGAGCATAAGTACAGATAGGTTACACTTTATTTCGATGGTCCATTTTAGACATTCTACTAAAGTAACTTTGCAACTACATGTCAACTAACTCTCATTAATGTATTACTAGACTATTGTAGACTGTTACTTTAGGGTTAGTAGAATAAGCTGACATGTAGTTGCAAAGTTACTTATTAGTAGAATGTCTAATGTGGACCATCGAAATGAAGTGTTACCGACAAATATGATATATTTGTTTAATTTACAAAACACATAATCAATAACGAATACATGACCATTCAATGATGATAAAGAAAACTAAGATACTCATAATTCTCAGCATGGTCCCAACTTCTAAGGAAAGAAATATGTTATAGATAATTTTATCATCATGTAAAGAAAGGCAATAAACAAAAGTTCTCTATTAACTCATAAATTTATGAGCTATGAAAAATTTATATCAAGACGTAGTGTATTCAAGGACACATGACTGACTTCATCCACCTATATGCGGATTGACTGCCGGCTCAGAAGCTGTCCACGTATCCATCTTCCCAGCCTTTCCTATTTTCCAAAGCATCCCTATAACTCTTCCATCCTCCATTTGCTTGTGCCTAGTCTCAGACAAATGCAATTGTAAGCGATGTTGTGAGTTTTGTTTTGCTGGAATTAATAAATCACAGCGGGAGTATGAAGTATCTGCACGTCTGAAATGTAATCCGCGTATTTGCCTGTATATCAAGGCCCTGTTTAATTCACAGGTAGCCTCATGATAGCTGATGCAGAAACGCAATATGTCATGCAAAATTAGTTCGGAGAGAATAAGTTTCGGGAGGGAATGCACAAGAAAAAAAAAGAAAGAAAAAGATGACAAGAGGGAGGAGGTACCAGCCACAGAGGTTTTATCTGCGCCCCTCTTCCACCCTCCCCTTAATTACATTTCACACACTGTAGTGCCACAATAGCCCTGTGTAACCTTTGGAGGCTGTGCCTTTTTAATAATGCAAAGTATACATTTTCATATCTGTTTTTTTTCCCCAGCACTCTCCCCATTTATTAATTTGCTGAACATAATAAAACAAAAGGAGGGAAGTAATGAGCTTCTTTGCTGAGGCAGGCAAAACACAATACAAGCCAGTCTGCGTTTAGAGAATGAAAACACAGTGTAGTAAACTGTCTTAAAACTGAAATATTTACCAGGGAGGGGGATGATTTTGTACACAAAATAGCATGACAGTACTTATGTTCTTTTTAGATTGAATGTCTATGAGGGTTGAGTTTAATATTGTATATTTGAGAGTTTACATTTATATTTTTGCACAGATCTTCTTTATTTTTTATCAAAAAGTAATATTGTATGTATAAATATTTACATCTGTGTAATTTCTAAACATTTTCTTAGAGTTCCAAGCTTCTCAATAGGCTTTGATTGATGTAAAGTGTAAATGTTACCCATCAGCTCTCTGCTACCTTTCACTGGGATGCAGCCATAAAAAAAAACATCTGTTGTTGGAGCGTGGAGGAGCCCGATGAGACCCGGCTTCCTTAATTAACCGGGCCTTCTCTAAAGCGCCACCAGAGACATGAGTGATCTTTGTAAGACACGGCGATATTTAATATCTGATTAAAATCATCCTCACGATAAGATTTTACAATGAGCCACTTAAGAGTACAGTAAATGTGAAGCTCTTTAATGTGGATTATACTTTTTCATTTACCTAGACGGTGATTAATATGCTGTCAATGTTAACCTTGGAAAATGCCATGTGGTTTCTGCAAATTGTCTGTTCTTCTTTGCCCTTTGAAGTATTGAACTTTGCCACAGAACTCTCTAGTCTCATCGAGCTTTATCTCGTTCTGTCTATCTATAAGTCCCATTTTATAGTGCATAACATAACATTAGTGGCATCAAACAAAACTGCAAAAAATCTAATAAGTTTTTAACCGTTTTCCCAAAATACAAGCCCCGTCTGACCTGTCAAACACATAGGCCTTTCACCAAAATCATATTAAATATAATATTATTAATAGTTTTTTTTAACATAAAGGTATTTATATACACAATTTTTGATCAAAATTGACAGTAGAGACATTTATAATATTACAAAATAATCATTAAAGATGATTTAAAAGAACTGTTTAAAATAACTCTGATTGTGTTTGTTACTCACACCCTGATGAACGCTTACTTGCCGCAACGCGTAGGTGTGCCGTTGCTTGTCACCTTTTTAAAATCTAAGTCATGAAAGAATAAAGGCTTTTAATATTTTAATATACTCCGAACCATCCGTTTCAGATTTTGTAAAGCAATGCCTGGGAAAAGCTGTTAAGATATATTTAAAAAATCAAGCGGTGGTAAATCTGTGCCTTTTTCTGCAAATAAAATATGCAGTTGACACAAATAAGCTGTGGCAGCTGCTACAAGGGCTTTTTAATTGAATGATTATTGTATTAAATAGTTGTTTTTAATGGAGCGTGTTCTTCCCCAATTACTTCCACTTAAAGGACCTGAACCCTTGGCAGGTCCACTAAACCACAGACCCAGAACCACAGTAAGTGTGAGTGTGCGACTGTGCACACATGGGGGACCACAGCTGTCCCCCTGAGCCAAAACACTTGGATGCCTAAGAGTGTTCCTGTTTTTATTTGTCTGTGCGTGTGTGCAAAACTCACTCATGTACGTGAGATGCCAACATGTGCGTGCGTGGCGTGACATGAGGATAGCCCTTGCAGATGATTCTACAACTATCGCTCCTAATCCCTGACACCCAGCATCTGCTTCTTATCTCAATGGCTCATCCCTAATTGAATGAATAACCCTTCATAGCGCTCTGATCAGATATGGGAATGTCTATGATGAGATAGTTATCATCTTAAACTCATGGAGAGAAACTGGGCCGAGGATGAAACCGTGATTAACATCCCACAATGATGTGTGCTTTTGATCGGAGTTCTTGGTTTGATCTCATTCTGCTGAGTAGATGTTAGTCCATGCGTCTCTGAATGAAAGTTTCCTATTTTGTGTTGTTATATCGGATATCTTTCTTTTTGAAGTCGATTGTGATTTAAAAAAATAAAATAAAATGAAAAAGCTCACATTATAATATTTGACTGACCGATTTTTGAAGAAGTTCGAGTTTTAAGAGATGTCTCGATTTCACTTTATTTTGATGGTCCCTTTAACACATTCTGTTGACTATAAGTAAGGTTGCACCTACATGTCTACTAACTTTCATTAGAGTGTTAGTAGAGTAGTAGTAGACTGGTAGGGTTAGGGTTAGAATAAGATTAAATGTATTTGCAAAGTTACTTATAGTCAGTAGAATGTCTGTTGGAGGACCATCACAATAAAGTGTTGGTAGATATTAAGCAGACAGTCTACTAATACTCTAATGAGAGTTAGTTGACATGTAGTTGTAAAGTTACTTGTAGTCAACAGCATGTTCAAAAGGGACCATCAAAATAAAGTGTTACCGATGCCTCTTGCACTTTTCAGCAACTATAAAGTGTCAAAGTCAAGCAGGAGCATCATTGACCTATTTAAAAAAAAAAAAGAAAGAAAGAGGAACCACAGACATTGTTGATTCACATGGTTCCCTACAGATGAGATAAGACATGACCAAAGCTAAATAAATAAATAAATATTAATATGTGTAGTTGTACAGTTTTCATTTTATGTACCAATCAAAAATCCAACTTGACCGCTATATATAATTTTCCTTGTATAGCAAAAAAAAAAAATACACACACACACACACACACACACAAATAGGAATTGCGATGAATTGATGGTTGATGAATTGATGGAATTGATGGATGACTCCTTTTTATTATATTGTCTTTCTGCTGTATGTAACACAAATATAGACTTGAAATATGCAGTTAAAAAACATGTAGGCCTGGTTTCACACACAGGGCTTAGATTAAACCAGGATTAGGCCTTAGTCCAATTAGGACATTTAAGTAGCTTTTATAAATGTGCCTTAGATAAAAACATTACTGGTAACAGTTATCTTGAGACAAAAGAATGGTAGTGACTTATTTTAAGATATGTCAGTGCAAGTTACTTTCAGTTAAAAGGGCTCAAACAGACATTTTAGTCTGGGACTAGGAGTAAAGGTAGGGTAGGCAATTTTCTTTTATAAATATTTGATCATACTTCTTATCATGTGAAACTTTCTTCACATGCTGATAGCAATCAATAATAGAAGTGGTATAAATATGATATAAATATACATTTTTGATTTACATTTTTTTTATACATTTTTGACAGACAGACAGACAGTTGGCAGTCTTTTGTGGCTGTGCATTCGACCACATGAGAATTTACACTGCAAGCAATCTCGTCAAATGTGTTTTTGACTACATTTGGAAGTGGTCGAAAGTGGACAAGGTCAGAACGTTTTAGATCCCTTTTATATCTCTATTTAGAGTCATACACTTGTTCTCTGATCGACCAAAACACATCTTAAAGGATAATTCCAGTATTTAGCACTTGGAGTCTCTTTTCTGGTTTGTTTTGGATGAACTAGAGTGGTGGACACAGACATTTTGACGATGGGTCCTGCTCGACTTTTTGACTCGTTTAGAATCGCCTTTGACCGCTTCAGAGTGGCTGCCTACGGGCATGCACGGACATGTCCTTAAAACAACCCTTAACGTTCGTTTTCAAAACTTTGCAACTCACCGAGTGGTTAGTGGTGTTCGTTGATGATTAAAAAAAAATATATCGGCGCAATGTATGATTTCAATCCGTGTTATTTGCTATAGTGGAACTATTTTTTCAGATACCTCACAACCGCGTATAAACTTCCGCTCGATATTTGAGTCTGAAGCGCAGTAATATCAACGAGCAATGAGTCCTCCAACAGAAATCAATGGGATTTTACAAAATGCCAAATAAAACACGACAGAAACTGTATTTCGCTACGCTACTTGTTTTGGAACATCAAGGAACATCACTAACCACTCTGTGAGTTGCACAGTTTTGAAAACGAATGTTAAGGGTTGTTTTAAGGACATGTCCGTGCATGCCCGTAGCCAGCCACTCTGAAGCGGTCAAAGGCGATTCTAAACGAGTCAAAAAGTCGAGCAGGACCCATCGTCAAAATTTCTGTGTCCACCACTCTAGTTCATCCAAAACAAACCAGAAAAGAGACTCAAAGTGCTAAATACCGGAATTATCCTTTAATACCAGGTGTAAACAGGGCCACAGACAGATAGAGAGATAAAATGTTGGAAGCTGGATTTGGAATATTAGGAAACATAACTATAATTTTCACTGTGATGCAACAAAACAACTGTTGCTATTTAATGTGTACTGCGTTTGTTTGGGCACTGTGAACGTGTCAGTGTGTTAAGATACTCTTCAGAGGAATAGTCTTGTCATAAACATTCTTGACAGACACCCAAGAGACTCTTCTCCATCCGTTCCCTTCCCTCTCATCCACTCACTCAAAACCAGGGAACACTGATCCATAATGCCTCAAGAGTGCAGCGGGTCCCCAGCACAGGTAGCCTGTCTGCATGGGAGTGCATGGTTGAGGAGAGACCCCCTGCGCGAAATTAAATTCTCCAGTTGAATGGCTGGGCCGTCCTCATCCTCGTCCCCCGCTCTGCTCCGCCGAGCCGTCCCTTCATTATTCCCGCCGCCCGTAACTGAGTGAGCGCTTCACTCTGCACCCATCTTGTCTGTTTAATGCCAGCTCAGCTGCTTCAGGGTAGATGGCGGGCTTGTCAGTCTCTAGTGGAACACACTGTATTACCGTTCCTTCACTTCATTTATTCTTCTTTCACACGACACATACAGGATGTTGTGCCACTCCTTCCACTCGCCAGATACACACTGCTGTTTCATTTGCAAGTTTGATGAGTAGTGGTTGCCGGTTATTGTTGTTGTAAGCTGTTTTTTTTGTTTTTTTTTAAGCGTGCGAGACTACCGATTAATTATCGCCAAGAGGTAAATAACTAGAAGAATAACAAAGTGCTGTAAATGGTAAAACTATTAGCGCTACAAACCGGTGTGTTTATGGTTGATAATGAAAATTTAATTATGATAACAATTAAAATTTAGCAATATAATTCCCAGCAAAGTTGTCTTCACATGGTATTCAGCCATCTTAAGTGAGAATGCAAATGTCACTGGAACAAGTATATCATATACATTTAAAAAATAAATGAAACAGGAATAGGCTAGAAATGTTTTTAAAGTTTAGTAATATATAAAAAAATTATTTACACAAAAATAAAAATGGAGAGATGTATAATTATCCTATCAGTACCAAGTATCGGTTATCGGCTGATTTTATAGATTTTTTTTATTTTATTTATCAGGTTAGTCAGGTATTGGATATTTAATTGTACATTTTATTTGTGTAATTTCCCCTATTTTTATTACATTTGCCATCATTTAACGCTTACTCAAAGCGAATCTTTTAAAACACTAATAATAAAACCGTTAAATGCAAGCTTTAGTAAATCTCAAAATGATTTTTTTTTTAATACTGTCCATTATAGTTTGTGATGTCCAAATTTTAAATGCATTTTATGATTAATTTGAGTGTTTTTGTTGTTGTTGTTTTAAGATAGTATAGAATTGTAATATCAGCCATAACATACAAATAATCATTGAAATGAAGATATTTCTCAGAAAAACCTAAATATGTCATCATACCTGAGACTGATAGTTTGCATGTGTGTTGTCTGTGTTTGATGAAATAGCGTCGCAACCCTGCGAATCAGAATGCAGCGAGAGATAGTGAAGAGAGGACAGGAAATGATGCGAAGAAGAGGAGGGAACATGATCAGAAGGTCAAATCTTTGATAGTTTAAGCTTCTGTTGTTGTTTGATTGTATCTCTGTCACTTGATTCTTGAGTGTCATCCTCTTGCAATAACTTCCTTTGTAAACATAAGCAGAGCTTCCAGGCTCTGAGATAAAGTCTCTCTGCATGAGAGGGCTGCATGATTGAGTGTTGTTGGGTTGGAGATGCAGACAGTCTGCCATTGTCGAAGCCACGGTTTACACTTGACCTCATGAGCATTTCGACCACATTACTATTCCACAGGAGCGTGCAGCCTGCCCTTTTTCTCTGCTCTTCCTGTTACCTGGGGCTCTGTGAAATGTAAATCCACTCTTTCTGTGAGGATGTAGATAATACCGTTTCTGAATAATCACACGGGAGGCTTGCTGTGTTTAGTCTCACTCAGTTACTGTTTCTGCAGGTGAAGTCAAGCAAAAGGGTACAGTACATGAGGTAGTCAGAATAATGCGTTCAGTATAGTGACCAATAAACAGAAATAATAATAATTAAAAATGCATTTATAGCTTTCTAAAAGCTTTATTCTCAGAACAAAGCCTTTCGATTACTCTAAATGTTTTCTATTAATTATAATTTTATTTGTGTTTTTTTTTTTACTAGTGATTACCTATACTAAGAATATGAAAAGCTAATTTTGAAACTTTTTCTCTCTCTCTTTTTAACTTCCTATTAAAGAGCTTTGAAAAAAGCTAAAGCTTTTTTGTCTTAATGCTACATGAAGTGCAAAGGCTGTACATTAATTGTTTAACTGCTGCTTTAGCTCTGTATTGTATCAATGTTGTGCTGCTACAGTGGATGATGGATATATAGTCCAGTCATTTTAAGCCAAAATGGGGGTCAACCTTGAACAAATTGCAACAGAAGCAAACTCAGCTGATTTTGTATCCTCAATATGTCCTGAGTAAGGAAAAAAAAAGTCCTGAAGAATCCCATTAGGGGAAAGTTTTGAAAAAGACCCAAATATAGCCTATTCATACGCCTATTCATTCTTTTTCTTACGTGAATTGGGTAAAAAAAATACCTTTGATTACTTACATCAAGACAAACAAAAAATGTATTACAAGTTTTTTTAAATTGTTTGTTAACATGGACAAACAGTGCACAATCTAGTTATGTATGTGCTAATTTGCATAAATACCACATCAGATCTAAACATTGGGTATAGCTAGGTGAAAATGTCTTGTTGAATCTTGTTGAGACATAACAGTAAAATACTTGATGTTAAGGTCTGAATGGAACCCATTTAGGCTACCCATGAGCATTAATACATAGAGGCAGGAAGAAGTACTTTAGAAACCAGCCTTTATTAATTTTTAAGAGATGGGTTTTGGGGCTGGGTCCGTGGGACTGTTTCTAGGGGACGAGTCTGAGGGAAGAACAGGAGACAATGGTAAGGAGAATGCAGAAGACAAAAGGTAAGTAAAATAAAAAGTGAATCCCCAGAAACAGTCCCACAGACCCAGCCCTAAACCCCATCTCTGCAATAATAATTAATAAAGGCTGGTTTCTAAAGTACTTCTTCCTGCCTCTATGTATTAATGCTCATGGGTAGCCTAAATGGGTTCCATTCAGACCTTAACATTAAGTATTTTACTGTTATATGTCAACAAGATTCAACAAGACATTTTCACCTGGCTATACCCAATGTTTAGATCTGTTGTGGTATTTATGCAAATTAGCACATACGTAATTAGATTATGCACCGTTTGTCCATTTTAACCAACAATTTCAAAAAACTTATAATACAATTTTTGTTTGTCTTGATGTAAGTAATCAACTCAGTAATTTTCATGGTGATATCTAAAGGTTACAATTTTTACCCTATTCATGTGAGAAAAAGAATGACTAGGCGTATGAATAGACTATATTTGGGTCTTTTTCGAAACTTTCCCCTAATGGGATTCTTTAGGACTTATTTTTCCTTACTCAGGACATATTGAGGTTACAAAATCAGTTGAGTTTGCTTCTGTTGCAATTTGTTCAACCTTTTTTCATAAAATGACTGGACTAATATAGTTTGTTTGCAAGTCTTTATTCCCATAAACAAGAGTATAGTTTACTGGCAAACTTTATTCTTCTTCAACAACAGTCTATAAATTGTGTAAAAATTTAATTCTTCTGTCAACTTACAATTTGTTTCCATGTTAATTTTTTAACTGACACGCATCATTTTGTCATGATGGATAAACAAACAATGATATATATTGGCAACAGGTTTGAGGAACAGACAGGCACTATTTAAATATTTATATTACTCTGGATTAGTCCATAATATAGGATCCATACTATGTGTATGGGGAAATCTACCTGATCTTAAGCATGATTGGTCTACAGATTGGGATGAAGTTGGACACGTCCACACATGATTTAATATAAACGCATCATCCATATAAGAACAAAACAAAAAACAATCAAAACTAAAATAAAACACACACAAACAAAAAGGAACAAACATGAGTGGATGAAATGCTCCAGTTGAGAAAGTCTTTTTTTAATTTATTTTTTTAGAGGAAGCAAGACAGCACCAGAATATGAGCAAAACCAATAGCATTATCAGAACATGAAGTTCTGCCAATGGAAAAATACACTCTGGCATTCATATTGCACTATTAAGAACGAGCAAGTTACTAAAGTTAAACAACCCCATCGCCAAAAAGAATGGAGACTGATATATTAACCTAAAAGGTATAATATCACTCAAACTATTTCAAAAGAATTAGCAGCAAACAAACATGCAAACACAAGATGGATGTAAAACAAATCATGGATTTAAAGCCACAACACAAGCCTGGGCACATCAAAACTTAAATGGTAACACCGGGACATATCTGTGGATTAGCTTCTCGCCATAATCAGTTAACTGAGTAATAGTTACAAATTCCAGGAAGTGATCCAAACTCCACCATAAACAGGTAAGATAAAATTACAATAGGTTGCAAACTAGCCAAACAGCTAACAGCACAAACCTCAGATTGTAACATTCAGATTCAGAAAGCGTGGGCACTAGACATTGACACACCTCCAGGTGGCATTGGCCCATATATATGTAAAACATGGACACAGATTGGCTTGCTGTTGTATGATTGATGCAACAAAGAACTGTGATGCTAATCACAGATACATCTAGATGACTTTGACACCACAGTTCAGGCTAGATGCTAGTGAAGGGTTTGGGACTGAGTGTGTTCTTATGGTGCCATTAGCCAATCACAGCTATCATGACGTAATCATCCTATGATTTCATAGTAATTATGCTATGTTCAAGTCCTCCTGGTAAGTTCCTTTTTTTACAAGTTTGGAAATTGCAACATAATGTGCATTCAATTGATGTGCTCAGGAGTTTCTGGTCAATTGTGTATTTTTCTCTTTTTTCACTTCCTATTAAAGATAGGAAGCGTTTTAGTGTCAATGCTACATAATACTGAGTAAAGGATGTATATTATATGTTTAACTGATGTTTTAGGTGTGTATTGTATCAGTGTTGTGCTGCTACAGGGGATGATGGGAAATGTACTTTGGGCGCACAAGTCTGTTTTTCATAAACCAGCTAAATGAGTATAATTTTTTGACAAACTGTATTTTTCTTCATCGACAGTCTATAAAATGTGTACGATCAACTCAGTTACTCTTTTTTTTTTCTCCTTACAAATTCTTATGATTACTAACAATTTGCAAGGTTCTCTTTCGATGGAACTCACACTGCATTCAAATGGTGAGACTATGGGTGACTGTGTCTGAAGCACGTGTGCAACTAGTCCAATCTTGATTGGTGCTATGCCACCTCGTGACGTGTGACGGTGTACAGTGGAAGCTACAAAGGGAGGCCAGCAACATATTGCAAATTATTTGGTGGTGTTTGTCCCACTAAGAACGAATAAGCAGCTTTAGATCTGTGTGGGGGGAGTGGCTCACACTTTCTCTTTCCCGCTTCTCCTCGGTGCCCTCTGGACTGTTCTGCCAATCCCACCATCTCTGGTTCTTCGTGGCGCAGCGGTCTCCAGTGAGTGTGGTCCAGTCTCTGCCCAGGAATGTTGCAGAACTGGGAGGCTCACTCCCTCCGAGGTGGGTATTGGAGAAGTACAGTGAGGAAAATAAGTATTTGAACACCCTGCTATTTTGCAAGTTCTCCCACTTAGAAATCATGGAGGGGTCTGAAATTGTCATCGTAGGTGCATGTCCACTGTGAGAGACATAATCTAAATAAAAAAAAATCCAGAAATCACAATGTATAATTTTTTTAACTATTTATTTGTATGATACAGCTGCAAATAAGTATTTGAACACCTGAGAAAATCAATGTTAATATTTGGTACAGTAGCCTTTGTTTGCAATTACAGAGGTCAAACGTTTCCTGTAGTTTTTCACCAGGTTTGCACACACTGCAGGAGGGATTTTGGCCCACTCCTCCACACAGATCTTCTCTAGATCAGTCAGGTTTCTGGGCTGTCGCTGAGAAACACGGAGTTTTAGCTCCCTCCAAAGATTCTCTATTGGGTTTAGGTCTGGAGACTGGCTAGGCCACGCCAGAACCTTGATATGCTTCTTACAGAGCCACTCCTTGGTTATCCTGGCTGTGTGCTTCGGGTCATTGTCATGTTGGAAGACCCAGCCTCGACCCATCTTCAATGCTCTAACTGAGGGAAGGAGGTTGTTCCCCAAAATCTCGCAATACATGGCCCCGGTCATCCTCTCCTTAATACAGTGCAGTCGCCCTGTCCCATGTGCAGAAAAACACCCCCAAAGCATGATGCTACCACCCCCATGCTTCACAGTAGGGATGGTGTTCTTGGGATGGTACTCATCATTCTTCTTCCTCCAAACACGTTTAGTGGAATTATGACCAAAAAGTTCTATTTTGGTCTCATCTGACCACATGACTTTCTCCCATGACTCCTCTGGATCATCCAAATGGTCATTGGCAAACTTAAGACGAGCCTTGACATGTGCTGGTTAAAGCAGGGGAACCTTCCGTGCCATGCATGATTTCAAACCATGACGTCTTAGTGTATTACCAACAGTAACCTTGGAAACGGTGGTCCCAGCTCTTTTCAGTTCATTGACCAGCTCCTCCCGTGTAGTTCTGGGCTGATTTCTCACCTTTCTTAGGATCATTGAGACCCCACGAGGTGAGATCTTGCATGGAGCCCCAGTCCGAGGGAGATTGACAGTCATGTTTAGCTTCTTCCATTTTCGAATGATTGCTCCAACAGTGGACCTTTTTTCACCAAGCTGCTTGGCAATTTCCCCGTAGCCCTTTCCAGCCTTGTGGAGGTGTACAATTTTGTCTCTAGTGTCTTTGGACAGCTCTTTGGTCTTGGCCATGTTAGTAGTTGGATTCTTACTGATTGTATGGGGTGGACAGGTGTCTTTATGCAGCTAACGACCTCAAACAGGTGCATCTAATTTAGGATAATAAATGGAGTGGAGGTGGACATTTTAAAGGCAGACAGGTCTTTGAGGTTCAGGTCTTTGAGGGTCAGAATTCTAGCTGATAGACAGGTGTTCAAATACTTATTTGCAGCTGTATCATACAAATAAATAGTTAAAAAATCATACATTGTGATTTCTGGAATTTTTTTTTTTTAGATTATGTCTCTCACAGTGGACATGCACCTACGATGACAATTTCAGACCCCTCCATGATTTCCAAGTGGGAGAACTTGCAAAATAGCAGGGTGTTCAAATACTTATTTTCCTAACTGTATGTCCGGTTGTCCCCTGCTGGTGAGCCGTTTCAGGGCACCGGGCATATTACTCAACCTACACTGGAGGTCAGTCTCGAGAGGCTGAAATCTCTTTTTACTATTTGGCAGCATGGGAGCTTCTGCCAAATCTGACTCAATGGGTCCTGCAGGGGCCCCTGAGGGGGTTCAGCTCCTGAATACTGGTCTCTCAAACTCTAAATCTAGAGGTCCCTCCATGAGGAAACTATATACCTTAAAGTGGAGAGTCTTCCCTTTATGGTGCAGAGAACGTCAGGCATAACTGCCTGGTGGTGTAAGTCGACTTGCGTAGGCGTAGTATATAGCCGTCTGCCGGAAGCTAGTTATTTTAGTCGATAAAGTTTTACATATGGATATTTTTCTTACATGAACACATCACTGCATTACAGAAGGCCTTTATTAACCCCCGCAGAGCCGTGTGGATTACTTTTATCATGGATGGATGCTTTTTTATGGACTTCATAAAACTGAGGTTAAATCACTGGAGTCACATGGATGACTTTTATGATGTCTTTACAAGCTTTCTGGGGCTTGAAAGTGGTAGTTGCATAATTTTCATTTTTGGGTGAACTAACTCTTTAAAATATATTAATTAAAATATAATTATAATTAAATACAGTAATTTTAAATTGTAATAACATTTTACAATATTACTGTTTTTACTGTATTTTCAATCAAATAAATTTAGTCTTGGTGATCATCAGAGACTTCTTTCAAAAATATAAACAAAATTTGATCGACCCCAAACTTTTGAACAGTGGTGTATATACAGTTGTAATCAGAATTATTCAACCCCCATTGCAAATTAGGTTTGTTGGCAAAATTTACAGACTTTCAGCTGTTTGCAATGAACAAATCAAATAAAACTAATGAAATAGCTCAACACAACAACTGTTTCAAGTGGTTTCCACAAGTGAAACTTTGAATGACTTCTGCAGTCTCAAAATTATTCAACCCCCTGAATAGAATCCCTCACAACAGCACAAATCTGCAAAACAGGTTTGTCTCAAGCACACCTGATGCTGCTAATCAAGGGCTTCATTAGTTGCACCAGGTGTGCTTGAGCTAGAACACATGAAATATCTGAACTGGCTAGGTTTGTTGAGTGTCACGTTTGACTGCATGTTATAAATATGGCTAAGTCAAAAGAATGGTCCAAAAAGTTAAGATAAGATATCATCACCCTTCACAAACAAGGAACAGGTTACAAAAAGTTAGTGAAGGCACTAAATGTTCCTAGAGACACTGTTGGAAGCATAGTTCACAAGTTCAAAGTTAAAGGAACAGTGGTTACACTTCCTGGATGGGGCAGGAAAAGGAAGCCCTCAACGGTTGCAACCAGATTTATGATAAGGCAGGTTCAGAAAAACCATTGAGTGAATGCAAAAGACCTGCAGCAAGACTTGGTGGCAACAGGCACTGAGGTTTCAGGTTGCACAGTAAGGCACGTACTAAACGCGTGCAGTTTCCATGCCAGAACTCCAAGACATACACCACTACTGACACAAAAGCACAAGAAAAGTCGGCTCCAATTTGCTCAAAATCATATAAATGAGCCACAGAAGTTTTGGGATTCTGTTCTGTGGAGTGATTAGACAAAACTTAAACTTTTCAAAACTTTTATGTCTGGAGGAAGAAGAATGAAGCATATGCTGAAAAGAACACTGTCTACAGTTTAGCATGGTGGCTGCTCGATGATGCTCTGGGGCTGCTTTGCATCCTCTGGCACTGGAAACCTGCAGCTTGTGGAAGGCAAGATGGATTCAATGAAGTATCAGGAAATCCTGGAAGAAAACGTCATGCCGCCATGAGGAAGCTGATGCTTGGGTGTCATTGCAACATGACAATGATCCCAAATTATCAAATTCCACCAAGGCTTGGTTGCAGAAAAAGTCCTGGAAGATTCTACAGTGGCCATCACCGTCACCTGCCTTGAACTCCATTGAAAATCTCTGGTGGGTTTTGAAGGAGGCGGTTGCAGCACTCAAACCCAAGAATATTACTGAACTGGAGGCCATTGCTCAGAATGGGCTAATATTCCTCAGAAACGCTGCCAGAAGCTGGTGTCTGGTTATACATCTCGTTTTGCAACAGGTCATTACAGCAAAAGAGTGTTCTACTAAGTACTAAATATGCTTGCCATGAAGGGGTTGAATAGTTTTGAGACGGCAGAAGTCATTCAAAGTTTCATTTTCAGTTGAATTTGAGGAAACCACTTGAAACATTTGTTGTGTTGAGCTATTTCAATTACTTTTGTTTGATTTGTTTATTTTAAACAGCTGAAAGTCTGTAAATTGTGCCAATAAACCTGATTTGCAATGGGGGTTGAATCATTTTAATTATAACTGTATTTTCAATTCTTCCACAGGAAGGAGGTGGAACAGTCTCTTGCTTTCAAAGGAATCGCCCCATGTTTCATTTGCAACAGCAGAGACATTCAGGCTAATTGTCTATGTGTCGTGGTGAGACAGGCTCCCCAGGAGTGACAAACACACCTCTCCTGCATTCCCTTAATTGCCATCATATATGAGACATGAAGGAAGAAAATGGCTAAAAACACAGAGGAGATCAATAGGACACAATGCACCATGCTTCCATATGTTTTGTTTAGGAAACATACGAATCCTATTGTGCACATTCCAGAATAAAATGACCCCCCCCCCCCCAACTCACCACCAAAAAAAAAAAAAAAAAAGACGAAAGCACAAGAAAAACGAGCATTCGTAGACCATTAAACACCTCACACCCCCACTCTCACACCCTCTGTGTAACCAAAAAGCTATTGATAGCAATGGAACAAAATGCTTTTCAATGTGACAATTGATTGCTTTTTGAGGCAGCTGCTGGTTGATTTCATAATTGGTATAATTTTTCACAAGTACATGAATGTCATGCGGCAGAAAGCCTCAGAATCGCAGTCCTAATGCAGTGCCCTTTAGTTCAACCTAAAGATCAATAATGTATTAAAACCAAGTGCGTATTAAAATAATAGAGGACTATTGCCAGGCTTCAGACAAGAAAAATATGGAAGAGAAATGAGTTAACAAAAAGGCTTAGATGGAAGTCAAGCGCTGCGCACTGAGGAGTAGAAATAAATAGTGAACTTTTCGCTTGAAATTGGTAAAATGAAAGCTACAGAAATTATTGGAATGGCAAACCAGATAATTTAACAGGGTAGGGTGGTTTTTAGAAGTAAATACATTGTTTTATTTAGAGTAATGAAAGCTAAGTGTTAGCATTTTCTTGCTAACACTTAGCCTGCCTGTTAGCATCATGTTTGACAGGGATTTTTGGTGAGGCTGCTTTGTTGTATTTCTCAATTTTAGATTGTAATGGGCCTGTTAAGATGTAGCTGGAGAATAAAACTCAAGAATCACAAAGAAAATAATCTGTAGCTAAGCATTCTGATGACAGTGTTATGATAGTTTTGTTGCAAGGCTACTTCATGCTCACTACCTCTTATAAATGACAGGCAACTGTATGTGACAGAGAATCTGAGGCAGCGAAAAGCAAACCTGTGACTAAGTACCTGAGTTACATCCTGTTGTTCCGACTCAAGGCAATAAGCGCACTTGACGCAGACATGACAAGCTAACATCAGCCAACTTCAGGACGAATCACTGGACTCTTGGGATATGGATGGGATTTGATGCTGTTACTGCAGCTGTTTTGTGTGTAATGTGGTAAACAATGTGAATGATGCAGAAAACTACAAGAAATACCTCCCTATACTCAAACCGTACCACAGACACTTTTCAATATCCCTTATCTTTCCCCCTCCTGGTTTTTCGGTATCCCGACGCTTTGAAGTGCTCCTGTGTCTTTTCAACAGTCAGCTCTGCATTTGATCATAGTTTGATAACCTGACACATCTGATTCATTTTATTAAAGCGATACAATTCTTCTGAAAGCTCTTCAAAATCTCTCGACATCCAGCGTCGGTGAGGAGGAATGATACGCACAATGCTGCGTTCTAAGTTAAGCATATAAAAAAAAAAAAAAAGAAACATCCTGCCAAGTGCCTCACAAGTGAAATTAATTTGTAAAGTTTCTTCACAGAGCTCTGAGACAGATGATTCCTTTTGAAAGTCATTATATTCCTGTGCTGTCTGGAGATTTTGTCATAGAGAAGAGAAAATGGCATGATTTTTAGGCTTTTTTATCTTTTCCTTTTCTTTCGTCTTACTTGACGTGCATTTTTGTGTGTGTTTCACATGAAACGTAGCAAAAGTAAACAAATGATATTGTTTTAGCTCACTGCAGACAAAGACAAAATTTGTTAAATTTGATTATGAAAAATGGAAGTTCATTTAAGCTCTTTATTATTTTATTTTTTAAGTCATGCTGTGATGTTTCCTTGTATTCTGTAAATACAGTAACTATAAAGGCACTTTAGTGCTTTAAAGCAGCATTTAGTACAGCTGCATAATATGACATATTTCTTACTATTTATGCTTGTGATGCTTTAGATTTTAATTTCGTTATTACTAAATGACCTTATTTTTGTTTAATTTACAAAAAAATGGCATTGCCACAACTAAATGATAATATAATATGTGTGTGAATAATATAACAATATTATTATTATATAAAATATATTAAGTGAAAAAAGTATCATAATATAATTTATTATAATATAATAATTGTAACTTTTAAAATATAATGCAATTTTTACCATATGTGGTAAAAAAAATAAATTTGCATTCAGCATTTCTCTACAGCGGCATTTCCATTGTTCACTATTTTAAATAGTGCACAAACTGCACATGATATTATACATATTTAATCATCTTCATAACAACCAGCATTAATGCCAAACTGTTTCAGTCATGACCTCAGATGCTCATGTGCCAATATATGAAATTTTATCTGCAGATTGATAGCCCCAGATCTGACGCAAACACGAGGAATTACTAAGCGTATTTTGGCTTCTGCTCTTTCATGGCTGCCAGGTCATGAATATATATAGCATTATCAAGATCGGCTGGCATTTGGAGCAAATGCGTTTAACTCTACCTCTCCTGGCATATATACTGCTGTTCCAAAACACCAGGGAAAGGGGTTTTGGACACAGAGCAGTGTGTATCTTCAAGCTTTAGGGGAGACATGTGTGCAAAAGCAGGCAAAATGTCAACCCAGAGGTCACAGAGAAAAATCTCTGTCTCTCTCGCTCGCTCACTCGCTCTCCCTCTATCTCTGTGGCACGTGACTTTATAGGAGCCAGTGTGCTAGCATAGGCTTGACCAGTTGGGTGCTGTCTTCATACTCATTACCGGATGCAAATGAAAGGGGTATACATGTTTAATATTTAGTGGCAGCAGAAATGTCAGGGCCGGCACAAGATGGAATTAAACAGCACTGTCAGCGCAAGTGAACTCAGGGCTTTCTCAGCTATTTCACTTCATATTGAGTTACTGTCACAATTTATTTCGCAGGCAAAGCTCACACGCGTGCAAAAAAATGCCCTGTGATGCCTTAAGGAAGCGAGGAAATGCGGTATGTAAAGTGTGTGTGTGTCGGAATCTCCTTTTCAAAGAAAGCTTCAATATAAGTAATCCCTCTGCTCAATGAAGCTTAACAAATGTGTCATCTTTTTCACACCAACAATAGCCGGGCAATTGCACAAGCACCAGTGTTGTAATTTAAGTCAGTGAGCTTTCACACAACAACCAATCCCACCACACTGGTTAGCAGTAATTTCCCAGGCTGTCCAATAGGAAGCCAGATATCCAAAGTACCTTTAAATGTGATTATATTCAAAGAAACAGCACCGCCTCGTTCCTCAGTGGAAAATCTCAGCGTGATTTTTCAATGTCTACCCAACAGCGGTACTTCTTAACCCTTGGTCCTGAGAAAAGGGGGCAAAAAACAGTTCATGGAAGAAGGCTTTGTGTGAGGAAAGCCTCCACAAGTGCTTATTTTAATCAGCTAGACTGGAACCTATAGGGACTTAATTAAAGCACTGTTCTGGAGAGCATTAGTTAGGCAGGCAGTATCTTCACACCAGAACACATCTCTCCCTGATGTTTTTATCTGTGCCAGTAGGGTCGCTGAGATTATAATATTATAACATTATCTATTCAAATTGTGTGCCTACTTTTTTGACACCTCAGCCCTGTTATTTACACACAAGGTCTTTGCTGTATAAATATTCAGCTGGGCTTATTCACTGCATTGAGGACAGTTTCAGACAAATTTATTCAGAGCTTCAGCTGTGACAAGTGCTTGGACTGGCAGTAGATATTTTGGACGAAAATTCTGTTTTTTGTGTATAGGTCTGTGCAGGATGAATGGAAAACATGGATTCTGTCCACAGTTAAATTTAGAACGGCTTTTCCTGAATTCCTATTTTTAAAATTCAGTTGCTAGATTTGAAGGTAATAAGGATGCAGAATCGTGATTCAAATGTAAATATAAGGAAGTTTAATTAAAAATTAATTGAAATTCAAAGAAATTCATATAATTGTCTGAACCAGAACTTGAAATGACATTTCATTGATGTTTTTGAAAATGTATTTGAAGATCTATGGGCTCAGACAGACAGACAGAGAGAGAGATAGATAGATAGATAGATAGATAGATAGATAGATAGATAGATAGATAGATAGATAGATAGATAGATAGATAGATAGATAGATAGATAGATAGATAGATAGATAGATAGATAGATAGATTTTTATTTTCTTTGATCTATTGTAAGTAAATCACAAAGAACAATTTTTTAGCAATTGCACTTGAAAAACAACCATTTACCTCATAGTTCTCCAACATTTTTTTTTATTTTTAAACAAATTTGACTCTCCTCAGCACATGGCCTCAAGAATGTGTATTTTGGTTGCTCACTTCAGTATATCAGCATTTTCAGTAGTTCTAAAGTATTGTTAACATACTGTACAATTTGAACTTCCTATTCATTTGCTTTTTGCATACTACCTTATATTGTAGAGAAATACACATATTAAAATGCAGGGCTGGTTTCTTTTGAACAGTGCTTTACAAATAAACTCCAATGGTTTGTGAATTGATATTCACTACTAATGCTGACACACAATATGGAAGATGACATGCGATAAAGACTATTTCACATAGGGTCTTGCAAGAGTGTGCATGTAAATGAAAGTTTTCTCACTCCTAATTCAAAGTGCAATATTGCAAATGACTATTGAGAAGTGCGAAAGGTTACCGCGCGGAGGAAACAAGCAACTCCTTTCAGCCCGAGACGGAGAGGGAGGGAGAGAGAGAGAAAGAGAGGCATTTTATTATTCCAAGGTGAAAGCTTTAAAACAGCATTCTAAATGTTACCCTGCTGTTCAAGATCATGAAAACCTTTAATTTCATGCAAATGAACAGCACGGAGCATGGAGCTTAATGTAAACGAATGCTCCTTTTGTACTGGTGTAGGTGCTGGGGGGCGGGAGATCAGAGAGCAAGAGAGAGAGAGAGAAATAAAGAGACACGGAGAGTGAGACGCAGGCCAGGAATGAAATTCCCAAGGATTCTTTAATTGCTGTCTGAAATTATGTAAATCCCTGCAGAAGGCTGTGTGCAATTATCCTGCTCCTGTGGCTGCCAGCTTCACTAATGTCTAACAAAATATCTGAGCTTGACATTTAGACGCGCTAATGCAAATGAGAATTCATTTTTCCTCCAAGACAAAGGGCAATCCAAAGATCACATCATTTTGATAAAATAAAGGTCCAAATCTGGGTTTTCTATCATGGACTTTGTACAGAAGGTGAAGCGAAGAAGACTTTTCTGGACAGATTACACATTTGGAAATACTGTGAAGTGTTATTCGGGTATTATATCAAACATTAAAGGTTAATGAGTTTAAAATCAAAAGCGCTTAGGGTTACGTGCCTTCCTTAAAATGCTGGCGAAGGTTACGCATCGTGACAACAGAGGACACCTGAGTGAGTTTGTCTTTAAAAAGTGATTCACACTGTAAAGCACCTTTTGCTCGTACCCTGCGAATTCTGGTTGCTATGTGTTTTCGGAGGGCTTCCTCTCCATTAATCTCTTTGGGTTACAGAGATGGATGCTCATGCAGGTGTAGGGGCCCGACTGTGCTCCCTAGTGAGCAGCTCAGTGCATGTGTCCCCACTGTGGGGGCCACACCTCCCATCTTTACCAGGCCAAGCAGGAGCACCATCCGTCTCTACCTGCACTTTTCCGCCAAGCCCTGGGGACTTGCCAGCAGACTAGGAAGGGAAACAGGAAGAATCAGCACCCTCAAAGGAAGAACTTAGATATCTGTTTGCTAAGCATGTTAAACAGTATGCATAAAGGAAGATGTGGGAATTCTAACCCCATTTCCTTACATTCACATAAGGGCAGTACCCTTAAACGGACATCTTTTTACCCCTAAACGGTGCATTTTAGTACCTTAGAGTATCAATATGTACTACTGTTAGCCTTTTAGGCATTAATAAGGTACAAAGATATACTTTTAAGGGTACTTCCCCAGTGACAAGCTGTTGTACCTCTAAAGGTACAGTTTGTGCACATTTAGGGAAGAGTCAAACATTTCTGCACATTAAATGTGACTCTTTACCCATTCAGCTGCGTAATGACACTAAGTAGACAGACTTTAGCAGAGGGCAAGTGAATATTTGAAAGCAAATGTACGACTGGCTGTTTAGACCCAGATGTAAACCACACCCAGTGTTTCACACTTTTAGTGACACTTTCTTCATTAGTAACATCCAGGGTTATTATAGTGAACTGAAACTAAAAAAAAAAAAAAAAACCTTTCTATATATTATTTTATTTAAACTACTTGTCAAGGCAACATTCTCATTTTCATTTAGCTTAACTTGATTTACTTAAATAACTACAACAAAAAAAGGGTTTTGTTACTTTAAATAAAATAAGCTTAAACTGAAATAAAATATATATAAAATTGATATATATTAAAATATATATTAAAAATAAAAGTTTAAAATAAATCTAAAATGGAAATAAAATGAACAAAAACTATACATAGACATATTTAATATAATAATGATGATAAAAACACAATAAAATTTCTATAACTTTAACTAAAATTACAATGAAAACCAGAAAATAAAAAAATGATTAATAAAAACGTATTAATAAAATATGAATAAAAACTATAATAGTATATCAATGAAACTAAAATAGGCAATTGTTGGTTTAACTTAAAGTAACCTGGCTGCCTTAAAAATTTGAGTTCATACAAAGGAGGTTTAATCAACAGAAACTCAAAATATTATGTTATCTGAACCACATTAATTATCCAAGTTGATCTGACAAAAGTAAAATAAGTTGTGATAACAAATCTTGAAAATATATATACATATATATTCAGTGTGGTAACATTTGGTTCATGTGTGATCTGTCTTTTAGAATTCAAACAAAGCATATCTGTTTTCCAAAATTTAAAAATATGTGTGCACACAGCAATTTTGTATTTTCCATAGCAAAAAAAATCAGTAATATATAAAAATAAATCAATAAAAACTTGTATAATTTCAATAAAAACTAAGAGTATCTCAATGATACTAAAATGATACTGGTAATAGTTCATGTGTGATCTGTCTTTTTAGTTTTTAAACTATGCTTATGTGTCTTCCATATTATTTTGTATTTTTTCCATAGCTGGAAAAAATTGATTCATTCAAAACATTTTGAATGTTTTTTAGGCAAACATTCAAAAATTGAACCTTTTATGGATTTCATTTCCTTAGGATACCACACAAGGTCCGGTGAAAAACAGTCCTTTTGAAACGTTCCCCCATCACCTCGGACCTTACACTGCTCCTCACTGTGCTGTAGTGCAGCACAGAACATGAACGAAAAGAGGGTTTAGTTGTAGGGGTAATGCAGGGCCATAATAGGGTAATCAATCATCATTTTTGGGAGGAGGTAGGCAGGGTTATACTCAATAATGTCAGAGCACCTTTCCTCTCCTCTCTCTCTCTGTGTGTTCAGTTGGAGAGTAAGCAGCAAATAGGCCACACTGTCCCACTCTCTGACTGCTTAAGTACTCACACCTTGACACCTACAGAACAGAGGGGATCCCATGAGACACCTGTGTAGGGATGACTTCTGCACACACAATGGCTGAATGGATATGACACAGTTTAAGAGAATGGTGATCACACTGGAATATTCTACTACAGTGTATTTATTAAGTTTGGCATGAAAAAAAAAATCACCCTGTCTGTTATACTGTAGGTCTTATTCATAGATCATATTGTAAACAATTTGTCCATGCATACGTTTCATTTTGTGAAAAAAACTGGACCTTCCGGTGAAAACGCTTCCCTCTGGTGATGTAAGCAGTACTTATCCAATCATTTAACTTAACATTGCCTCTGCAAACGTTTGGGATTTGTAGGAACTGTTTTCTATTTTAATGTATTTTAAAATGTAATTTATTCCTATCCAATCTTCAGAGTCACATGATCCTTCAGAAATCATTCTAATATGCTGATGTGTTATATATATATATAAATAATGAATAAATAATATTTCAAACATGATATTATAATTAAGCATTGTGTATGTGTGCGTGTGGTTCAGGTATTCCCTACATTATGGGAACAAAATATCCCCACATGGATGCCAATATCTGAAATCCTTGTCCTTGTGGGCACATTTTTTTGTTCCCCATGAGGGGAAAAAGTTTTATGAAAATGGAAAAATGCAAGTTTTCAGGTTTTCTGTGCTGGGTAGATTTAGGGGTTCGGGGGATAGAATATACAGTTGTGTACAGTATAAAAATCATGATGTCTATGGAATATATTATGTTATGAGTTAATATAATATTGTGACTTATAAAGCTGAATGCATTGTAGTAGTGTGTGTGCAGAAGAGTACCACCCACTCACAAGAGTCTCCACTCATCCTGTCATTTAGCCTCCTCTGAGCACCATTCACTCAAAGGTCAACAAACGCCCTGTGACAGCACGCAGGCCCGTCCCTTCCTCCCCCAGTAGCTCAGCCATTGGTCCTGCTCCCTGTTAGATCACACACTCCGTTCCCCACGCGTGTGTCATCTGCCCTGCCTCCAGAGAGACTTCACTTAACAAGGCCGTAAAAGCGCGGCTCACAGCATTAGATGATTGTGCTTGCGCAGGGTATTGTGTCCGGGCTAGTTTCTGTCAAAGTGTGACGTCCTCGCTTTTGACGTTTTGGCTCCGTATGCCAAAAATGTGCGTAGCAAAATGATATGGATGGGTGTCACAGGAAGTGAGGGACGATGAGAGAGAGAGAGCAAGAGTGAGGCTGTGTTTATGTTTTGCTGAGTTTCTCAAATCAAGTGTCTTAAATCAAGTGTCTGAAGAATGGATTGCGGGTGTTGACCATGAGAGCTTATCTGAGTTGTCTGTTTGACAGTGCAACTGTAACGCAGCTTGACAAAGCAAACAGACAGATGAGAGACAGTGATGGAAGTGCTATGCAAGCGTATACAGTGAAAAAAGAAGTGTGCGCTTCTCATCATTTAAGTGCAAATAAATAAGAATAAATAAAACTAATAAAAAATAATTATATGTATATTTATATATAATAAAATTCATGTATATTATTATTATTATTTATTTTTTTACCTTTGCCTTAAAGGGTTAGTTCACCCAAAAATGAAAATTCTGTCAGTAATCACTCACCCTCATGTTGTTCCAACCCCGTAAGACTTTTGTTCATCTTCGGAAAACAAATTAAGATATTTTTGATGAAATCTGAGAGCTGGATCACTCCTCCATAGGCTTCTATGGGATCGAAACTTGCAAACCCAGAAAGTTAGTAAAGACATCGTGAAAATAGTCCAAGTTTATCAAGTGATGAGAATACTTTTTGTGCGCAAAAAAAACAACAAAAATAACGACTTTATTCAACTATTAATTTTCGTCTGTGTGGGCCTGAATGAATTCACATAGTGTAACAGCGCAGCGCTGAGCCACTGTAGTCACTTGGACTATTTTAACAATGTCTTCATTCTGTGCCGGCAAGTTTCAATCCCATAGAAGCCTATGGAGGAGTGAGCCAGCTCTCAGATTTCATCAAAAATATCTTAATTTGTGTTCCGAAGATGAACAAAAGCTTTATGGGGTTAGAACAACATGAGGGTGAGTGATTACTGACAGAATTTTCATTTTTGGGTGAACTAACCCTTTAAAGGGGCTATATGTATAATTCAGGAACCCTTGTATTTAGCGACACCGGTGGCCATTAAGTGAACTGTCAATTAAGTCAACTTATTGCACGTGCTCACACACGTAAGGAACAAAAGAAAGCAGCTGTTTAGAAAACATCTGATCATAGTGGCTATGTTTGCACAAGCTCTGCAATTCAAAGCACAGCATCATGTTGACAGATGAGGTCATTAAAATGACTCTGTTATGTTAGTTTGATTATAAAGTAGGCCCATATTTGAGACTAGATCTGGCTATGTGAGACTACAGTTTGAACTAATCCCTTTACTTAGCATGACACATTGACATTACAGTACAGAAAAGCTTTTTCAGCATTATCCTGAACATTGAATAAGCATTCATTTCATGTGTCATGGTACTGAAGAAAGGCTCTCGGGAGTGCGCGTAAACATATCTTTTTGATTTTCCCGGCAAAAATTGTCATAAAAGAGTCTTTCACATAAAAATCAGTATACAGGCTTTCATAGACAAACAAACAAGACGGGAAATGTCTTGTTTTTTAATGTTTTGTTACAATTGTTTACACATTGGCAATGAAAAGTTATTAAAAAAAGTGCTGACAGTTCTTACATATAGTCCCTTTAAATAATGTTTTAGTTGCCAACGATGGCTGTAAAAAGGTCCGCTATGCAAGAGTACAGTGAGAAAAAAAATCAGTGTAGACTTCTCATCATAATCATTTCATAGTCAATAAAAAACTATATGTATGTATATATATATATATATATATGTGTGTGTGTATAATTATTTTTTTATTTTTTTTACCTTTTCTTTAAATAATATGTTGTAGTTGCCAACTCTGATTGTAAGAAGGTCTGGTCTTGATCTAAAAAGCCCTGTCCCTGCATTACACTTCCTCTCCAGCTCCCCTTGGTTACACACACGGCTTCCTCTCCGGCCATCATGCCCTGTTCTCTTCTAACTTGAGGCGACACATCATAATAACTGTAAGAGGCCTCTCCTGTCCTGTGTCAGGCCTGCACAGATTAGTTCTTCTCCACCAAACCCAGGTCATTTTCTCTCCCCCTGCTGAATACATTTGGAGATCACACCCTCTTTCTTGGCTTAAGCTGTGGAGATTATCTAAAAAGAGGATTTTCCATTTCACTCAGGACAGATGTGTTTCGGAACAGTGATATTGGGGTTTTGGCACTGGAAGTGTGAAGCTAATTCCCAGTTTGCTGATTTAAAAAAATAATAGTATTGTAAATAATTTTATTTGCAAATATTGAAATTAAATATGTTACATTTTTTATTATTTTTTTAAATAAATATTTGTTTAAACATTATTTTATACATGCATATATCACATCCCGATTTTGCAGAGTTAGATGCATTCCTGGGTCAACAAAATGTTTGATCCAAGAACAACATTTCTGTCCAAAAATTTAATCCTAACTATATCCCTACCCATAAGTTATCCCTAAAATCAGAGGGAATAATAGGTGAATAACTCTATGTAAAAGCACCTAACCCTGATTGTAAGCCTAAACTTGACATAAACTATAAACTTGACACTCAAATCTAAATGGTTGGATGGAATGTTGTTCTAGGATCAACAAAGATGTTGATCCAGGAATTGTTGCACTCAAGTTATATAAAACTTAAAACATGCATATACTAAAACTAAACCCGTTTCACTGTGAAGATAATTCACAATTTGATGATTTTTAATTAAATTAAATTTCTAAATAAATGGCAAATAAATCTATTTAAACACACACACACACACACACACACACACACACACACACACACACACACACACACACACACACACACACACACACACACACACACACACACACACAAATATGTATTCTTTTAATAGGGCTGAACATAAACACATAAAATAGCATTCTTAAAAATTGCTATAATATTACAAAAGAAGCCTTCTGAATAATCCCTTTTCCTTGAAAATGACAACACAAATGTGCAAAGATATGTTATCTGTTGTACATGACATACTATATCTGTTCATGTTACATTATACAGAGTGTCAGTCAACTTACCTCTGGGGAGAAACACACCATCTCTCAAGTCTGTGTCATCTTCCCCCTCTGTGCCTCTGCTATAGTTACCCCTCAGATTAATAATGAATATAGTTAATCAGCACACAGAGAGATGGCATAATTAAGTCACAGCTGGCAGAGGTAAGGTGAGGTGGCATTCCATTGGGTCATCACTGTTGCACCATGTGACCGTGCCCCACTTCCCCTATAAACCAATTGTTCAATTTCCGATTAGCCAGGCATTTGCAAAGTGATAATGTATAAACAATTTCTAAAATATTTATTTAAACGTTACGCGTCACACAATAAACCTGGAAATACGGATAGCTTCTGAGGCTATATTAATAAACCAGGTCAAATATCTTTCATTCTTTATTCATCAACAAAGGGAGTTAATAAGGAACATTGAGTAATGTGAACGGACAGCGTGTATCATTTCTCTCTGGTTGCTAGATCATATTTCATAAAGAGTGCATTTGAATTTTTATGTACAGTGTATGCAATATTCATGATATACTGAATATGTAAATGCGTAACCTTTATTTATGAGCCTGCGGTGTTACTCTGCTTTAAAGTATCGCTTTGGATGATAAGATAAATAGACCCAAATGCTTATTAGGTGACTTCTAATATGATTAATGATTAGCAAAGCTTAATTAGTATATTAATGAAGTAATAATTGTACCATGTGTTTGCAATGCTTTATTTGGATCATATGCCCATCTAAAAACATGTTTACCTCTTCCTACTGATTTTGCTCTTCCCATGTGGCCGGGATAAAAATCTACGTTCATGTCAGGTTTTTTTTTTGTTTTACCCCCCTTTCAGTGAAGGAATTTCCCCATTAAAAATAATGTATATTTTCCAGCAAACACTGACAGATTTCTTTGCTCCTAAACTCTGTTTTCCCCCTCCTACTTTAAACAGTTTGACTTCATGAAAATCTGCATGTTTATTTTGATGACTCAACGGGGATGCAGCACACATAAGCGAGTGTGTCTGAATCTTTTAGTCACCTATTTAATCCTAATGCTTTAGTCTCTTTCATTTCCTCAGCACGGCCCCGGAGAAATTACGAGACCCGGTGCCCGTGCTGCCATTTTTTTGTTATTGTTTAGAGAAGCGGTTAGCATGCAGAGGTGAGTTCCAAACACAATTTTACATCCACTTATGGAAATCCATTGTTCCTTGAACATTTTCACGTACAAACCAATATATGCTCTCGTAAAAGGTCTGAGACCTCAATTACATCAAAGGCAGTTTGTCCCACAGCATGTCTTCAGCCAGAGAGCCTCGCAGAGCTGTGTCAATGCTACCCCCTTGTGACCGGTTTGGTGTACGAGTGATACCAGCCTCCGTCTGAATGAAAGAGAGTAAGAAGAACATACAGTTAGAAGATGAGAATAAGTCGATTTTTTTAATTCAGTTAGAAGAGATTTTTTATACACCTCCAAAAACAGTAAAGCATATATTGGGAATTCTGTTAAATGTTGTCTTAGCCTATAAATAATTTTGTATAGAAAAAGCAGTGAGATCTTAACAAAGACACACCAAATGAGAGATAATTGTGTTTAAATAGTGATTTGAAAATAAAATAAAACACACACGAGTAAAAAGTGATTCACTAGTAAAAAAAAAATAAATATATATATATATATAATAAACAACAACAGAATGGCAGCTTCTCGCACAGATCTCTTTCATTAGGGTGCCGGGACGTCATGCAATGTGCTATGTTGACACACAGACAGGTATCTATGTCAGACGCACGGGAGTGTGTTCTTTTCGGGCGGCACTTCCACCCGCTGTCCTACTCCACGCGAGTGGAAGGCACGTAGTCTTTCATTGTGAGCAGTTGAAAAGACATAATTAGACACACCGATATAATTCAGCGGCGCCGTGGAAGAGCTCGCTTGTCAAGCCAGGCAGCTGGAGAAGCGCGCCAGCCTTCAGAAGTGCAGCTTGCCGAAGGCCCCCGCTTTTATTCCCTGCAGTTTTGTCTACCTTCAAAGCGCCCATCTCCGATTGAAAACTTAGCAGACTTTTCCCGTATTGTGCCAATTGCGCTGCGGCGCCGGTGAATACGTGATGCGACAACTGTAATTGTGGTGTATAAAAAGCGCGATTGATATTGCGTGTATGAAATGACATATAACGTATATTAATACATTTTAACTACGTAGGGAACAAGCTGGAGATCTTCATTTGTTACCCCCACCCTCATATATCAGGCCAAACTTAACATTTAGTGCTCACGAACAAAGCGGCCATAATTTACAGTCCCATCCCCACCCTGTGACACGCTGATAGGGGACGTCCAGTCAAGGCCACGCCGCCGTTCCTCTCTGACACGCCGGATGGGCCGGTGGCTCGGGATGTGTCAATCACAAAGGCGTGCCGCTGTCCAGCGTCTCCCATTGACTTTCTTTCAGCCCCGTCAGCAGGCCCAGACCATTTCATTAAGAGCGTGACCTGCAAGGGCCTCCTGTAATGGACAGCTTGATTTGTGTCGGGCTGGCAGGCCTCAATACGCTGCTGACTTTTATCTACTCAAGTATGTATATTATATGTGCCTGTCACTCGTATGACCTGCCACCAGATTCTTGTTCCCTCCCTCGGGTGTGTTCTGTGTTTTGGTCATCTCTTCCTCTTCCTACGATGGGACCGAATTGACACGTTTAAGACTTAAGTTTGGGAAAGATCTTGGGAGAAATGTGCTTGATATTTTGGAAGGATAAAACATTGTGTTAAAGGGTGGTCTTTGTCAGTTTAACGCCGTCCTGTTACTGTTTGATCCATCAGTTGTGCAATAGGTCGACCTCTCCTAATTAAAAGAATGATTACGCCTAATTAAAGTAATTGAGTACTAATGAAATATGAAAATTATGTCGTCATCATTCACTCACCTTCATGCTGTTGCAAACCTGAATTATTTTCTGTCCTCTGTGGAACACAAAAGGAGAAGATTATTGGACTATCCTGGCTATTTTGCCATACACTGAAAGTGAATGGGGAACAAGATCTGTTGAGATTCAAAAAATATATTTACATGTACTCATCCATGGCGCTACCCCAACGTAATATCTCACAATGCATCTTTGTTTCTCATATTTGTGACTTTATATCTTACAATATGACTTAATATCTCATAATTGCAATCAAATTCTCCTATAACTGTAATGTTAAATATCTTGCAATATGTATTTTTGTATTTTATTTTGATGGTCCACTTTAGACATTCTACTAACTTTAAGTAATTTTGCAACTACATGCCAACTAACTCTGATTATAGACTGTAGTAGACTGTTAGGTTAGGGTTTGGGTTAGTAGAATAAGTTGACATGTAGTTGCAAAGTTACTAGTTAGTAGATTGTCTAAAGTGGGCCAACGAAATAAAGAGTTTCCTTATTTTTATTGTTTTAGAGTTTATCTCATAATTACAATGAAAAATACAAGAACCAATGAAATGTTATGCTTTTTCTTCACACCATATATATACACAAACAGAAATACCAAGTTCTGTTATGAACCTCTAGATGGTGCAGGCTTAATAAGTCCTTAACCCAGTCTGCTTGCAATTACATAATTCTCTATAGGGCACAACTGATTGAATCCCGCTGTACTGCCAATGAGCTTGCCATTTATATTCTTGCCTATTGTTTGCTGTTGCAGTTTGCAGTGTGCTTTCAGAAACTCCCCACCTTCCCCAGCTTCACCTGTATAGATCTTCTACAGGCATGATACATGTATGCTTGTACAGCAGCAGCATGTCTTGCTTACTAATAGCAGCATGCCGTGTGTATTGCCAGTGGCAAGTTCCATACTTGCTCTGCAGTAGCGTAGCAGATATGTCGCCAAGACCAAACACATTAACATTGAGTTGTCATGACAGAAATTTGATTTAAAACTGACAGAGAGGTCTGTTTATCCCACAAACATTCATTTATGGGTTTAGAAGGTTTGAAGATACAGCGGACAAGTCAATTGGACTACTTTTACGCATATTTTTGTCATGACAGCCCCAGTCCCCATTCACTTTAATTGTATTGAAAAAAAAAATGAATATGTGCCTTTTGTGCTCTATATGGATTTGAAACATCATGAGAGTAAATGGTGACAGATTATTTATTTTTGGTTAAACCGTTCCTTTAAATTGATTACTTACCGGAACTTACAACACAGTTACTGAGCTCATACGGCAAAGTACTTTGAATACACCAATGGAATTTTTTTCCCCCTTTAGATCTCTCTATCTCTCCCGGTCTTACTCTTTGCTTTTAAGAGTATGCACATGTGAATGACCTGCTACTTTTATTTATGGCTGATAATCACCCTCTTCTACCCCCTAAGGACACCGCCTGCCTGCAAACATGACCAAAATACATATTTAGATTTATTTGTCAGCAACATTCCAATAAAACATATCCTCTGCATGCTGCTCTCTGGGCTGGGGTCCCACGAGGAAGTGGCCGAGTGAAAAATGGGGTGCTTTCAAGCGTTAGGCAGAAAGATCGTGAACAATGCTCAAAGCCTGGAGAAGAATAGTGTGCTGCCTAAGTGTTTCCAAGGAAGAGAGGGGAGAAGAATAAAGGAGAAAGAGAGATATGTGGATTTTCACAATCCAAAAAGCCTCAGGGGGGTTCTCTATGAAGTCCCAGACACGGCGTGACCATTGTTTCCTGTTTCACACCGTTCTTACCTGACTTGTTTCCCCACTCGGAGTCTCTCCAGTCCACTCCAGGTTGATCTGTGCAAGTTAAACCCCATCTGACATCAGTTTGAGTCACATATGTGGACAATTTGAGATGAACCGCACAGCCAAACTAAATGAGGTTAAGAGAGGTTAAAAAATAAAGTCGCATAATGAAACAAGTTTTGCCTGTGTATGATTTCATAGCTTTTATTATGTGATTATAAGGGAAAGGAGACTGAGACGAACAGGGATTTGTGCCCTCGTGTGAAATGAAAGCCGGATTGTGTGCAGAATCCCGTTGTGCGCCACCCATGCATTCCTCCGGGTGTTTGCGGCAGAACGGTTGTGTATCTAATGTGACCGCAAGCCCAGTGAAGAGCCAATAAACCAAGGTCGGACAGCCTGTGCTGGCAGGGAACTCGCAGTGTGACGGCAGCCAGTTTGGTGGCCCTACTCGTCCTCCGCACAAATCTCGGCCCTTTTGTTCTTGTTCCTTTGCTCTCTCTGGCTTATAACTAGAGCCAGCGCTGTGCGGAATATTGTCACCCACAAATATAAAAAAGAACGACTGGGATCCAATGCTAATGGGACTGAAGCAGCGAGCTCAGAAATCCAGCTGAAGGGTAAATGGGGACACGTCTTTGTTGTTGTTGTTGTTCTTGCAGCTGTTCCTGTTGTTTTCTGTTGTTGTTTGCATTGCAAGGCCTGGGGGTGCCAGCCAGCGAGGCAAAAGCCAAACCCGCAGGATTGTTAACATACAATGTCAGCTTCCATCTCTGAAGGAATCATTATGGAAACCACAGTTTGTTTGTGTGTTCACCCTTCCAGCTTTCAGGATTATAATTGGTGGAGTTAATTAGGTCCATCGAGGTCTAGGTCACATGCGGCCCCAAAAACCTCCTTATTCTGGTTCATTCAAGTGTTAGCTACTTTTAGATCAACAGGTTAGCTGTTATAGTCAGCTGTTAACCTGGCATGAGGGAATTCTTTATTATTAGGTTTGGAATATTTGTTTCTTCATACAGTGAAAAAAGACGCAATTCTACATACAATCAGATCCTTTACATTTTGTATGGATGACCAAGTTCATCCCCTCTGCTTTTTGGATATCATTTTCATTTTTAAAGGCTTTATTATTTAAATAAATCTAGTATTCAGCTGGTCATGTGATCTCAACATGTCTGAGCCTCTTAGGTGGGCCACTTCATGTCTACATTATTGTTTGACAGTGTAAAAGACTTTAAAACATATTTTATAAAAATCTACTATTTATATTTACATGTTTATATTTTATTTTTATCCATAAAGAAAACAATAATTGATTATATTTATATATATTTTTTTTTTTTAAATACATGTAATATTATTGTTTAAATAAAAGTAGAATTAAAAATAATTATAAATAATTTAAAACAAAACTTTTTTAAAACTATTCAACTTTTTTACAAAACATATGAGGAAAAATACTTCACCCAGCACAATATAGTGTGACTCGTAAATCTAAATATTTTGTTTTGATATTGTATGAATTTTACTGTTCGGTAAATATGTGCTAGATATGATTTTCCATGCAATACTGTCTGGGATGTATTAACATTTTTACAGGCTTTCTTTTTTTTTCTCTGTTTCACATCCAAAATTGTCAAACCAGAGATTTTTTCTTCACGTTGAGAGAGAAGTACAGCCAAGGCAGAGAGAAGGCCGTCTTCTCTGTGAACAAAGACATTCTGCCAAGCTGCTGTCACCAGAATCCATACAAGCACCACAGAGTACCTTCTTATTTCAAGCTAAAGAGTTTTAAAATGTGTCCGCCATCATTGTTATCTCCAACCTGAAGTGAAAGCCAAAAACATCTATGCCTCTTGCAGCTCGCCGACTGAAAATATTGGTCACTCTCTCCCGCTATCTGTAATTAGTGCTGATCAAGAGGGATTATAAGCGGCGGCTAACGACAACGTGCAACTCGATGGTCCTGATAGATGGTCAATTCTAATGATCGGGTCAGGACGTTTATTGGATTTAAAACAGTCGTGATGGGCCCTTCTTAGCCTTGCCTGGATAATTATCACGTTCATGCATGATTTAAGGCGACAGTGAGCAACGTCAAGGACCTTTCCTTTAATTTAATAATTTTGTTATCTATGCATTTATGCAAGACTTAAAGGGATGTCTAGGAGAGAATCAAATCAAGCAGATGAAGATTAGTGTAATGGTGTGACAAAGCTTGCCAATGCACAAGGAAAGTGTTTAGTGATGTCATCTGGGTCGAAAAAGAAACCACCTATCATGATATCAAATAAGACCATTTAGCCAAACAAGCAATTTGACCAATTACCTGCTAAAATTCAGCATTTGTAAAGGTTGTTATCTATGGTGTTGAGGAGATCTTGTAGAGATTTTGAATCCTGTAGCTTCACCGAAAAGTCAGATCTCACAAAACTTGTTTAAAAAACTTCTTCATCCCACAAAAAACCCATCATTGCAAAGTTTTGTTTACTTCTCCAGTGTGTTCTAAAAGGTCAGAGTAATATATGCTGCACATCCTCAGCAGAATCCAACACAAACCCAAACAACACCATCCATATTTTAAACAGCTGGCACCGAACAGGGGAAATCTTGCACCTCCGTGCCAATTACTTCCCTCTCATAGCTCCTCTCTCTCTCAAATGAAAAGCCTCCCTCTTTCGAAATGAAGCGTCTGACAGACAGTAAAGTACACCGGTGTTCCTCAAAACGTCCAGCTGCTGTACACATATATTATAAATTAATATATATATAAACCATTCTTTTGTTCCTTTTCTATATCTCTCCTATATCTTGCATTCAGTCTGGATCTGTAATCCTAATGTATTATTAATCTCCTTTCGCTCTGTGGTGTGGTAAAACTTTCAAAACCTTCCCCTTGGATTTCAGCTAAGACTTTTGGTTTATCCGTTTATTTATGTTTTATAAAGTCAGCACTTTCTCTTTTTTTTCAGTGAGAGTTGTCAGGGCAGAAGGTGCTTCACCTCAATCCTGAGACTAGAGGAACCGGACCATTACAGGTCCAGTCCAGCAGACATCTGCTGAGGCTGACACTTTTTGGACCTGTATAGTAGTAGAAACGTCTGTCTATCTGTCATACAGGCTCTCAGGTTTGACACTGAGTGAGTGAGCGGATGCATGGTGTCCTATTGACACCCGATCTGTTAACTTTGATTTTGACAGAGCAGTGAAGCAATGTCGGCTATCATAATAAAGATTTCTCCACCGATGTGAGTGACGGGGCACTTGACAGAGGAAGACATTTATCGCAAATCAAGAATTTGGAGCCGGAATTGAATATCGAATATCGGAATCTCGGTTAACACGGGGACGCCTTCTTTTCTGATGTCTCGGGCTTAAATGTGAAACCAGGATGAGCACAAAATTGAATGACATAACACACGGTATCTTTGTCTCTCTACCTCACCCTGGCTCTCTTTCTCCCCCCACCTCTGTAAAATGATAATCCGAGTCTGTCTGTCTGATAGACTGCAGTATGATTCAGTAAGACAGTGACTGACTGCACATTCAATCTGTTTCAGCATGGGAGCAGTGGCCCATTATCTCAACCATGTGAGACGCCCGCAGCGTGAGAGAGCAGCCCGATCAGCTGGCTCCAGTGGCAGGTTTGCTGGGAAAGTTATCAATAAGCGATTGTCTCTAGTCATTTAGGCTGTCACGTTATGACAGGGCTGAAAATTAAGCTGGCAGATATTAATAATAATGGAAATAACACAATGCCGAGGGGAAGATATTGGGCGAGTTTGGGAAGGGGGTTACGGATAGTGTGAGTGGGTGGATGTATGTGTATGTGTGTGAATGTTTGTGTGCGAGTTTGTCCGTGAGTTTAAATTGCATTGTTAGCGTTTAAATTGAATGTTAATTGACAGACTATTTGAGATCGTTCCTGTCATGTGTGATAGAGATTATAGTGAAGTCAAAATCTATTTGGATTTTATAATAATAATTATATAATTTTATAAAATAAAATGCTGTTTTTAAAATCTTTAACCTCCATTATAGTTGTATATTTTATGATGATGATATATAAATATCTCTTAATGTTAGATTTTGTGATAGTGCTATATCATAAAAAGAACAAAGAACATTTTTTGAGTTTAATGGTGCACATGCAGCCACTAAAAATGTGAACCTCTGGCAAATGTTAGGCATTTCTTCTGTAGTCATTTTGTTTTCATTCAACATTTGTTTGTCTCTTGTTTTGCTGATAGATTTATTGCTACCAAATGTTTCCGCTGTTTGATTCGGTAATAGATTTCAGTTTGGCAGAGGTATGAGATACAATAAAGTTAAGCTTTCAATGACAAATACCCTGGACTGGTTGCCAGTTTGAGTTAATGGGGTCATTTTCATCCAAGACTTCTGAGGTGGCAATCCTAAACATGTGGTAATTAAGCACAGTACAAAGACATTTTCTTTCCTCCATTTAAATATTGTGGTATACATTTAAAAATTTGCTGTTCACTGAACTTGAATTTGCTGTTCATTCATCAAAGAATCCTGAAAAAAGAAATTAAACAGCACAACTGCTTTCAAAATTGATGATAATAAGAAATGTTTCTTGAGCACCAAATCAACATATTAGGATGATTTCTGAAGGATCATGTGACACTGAAGACTAGAGTAAAGTTCATTTATTACATACATTTATTTACAGGAATAAATTACTATTTGCTGTAAAACCAAGCGCTAAATGTTAAACATTGCTCAACTTTATATTCCAGCAGTTACTGACCTTCTGAGAGAAACAGGTGCACTCCAAAAATGCTAGAAGTTCAAATAAAAGTTGAATGCTGTGAACTGCTGACTGTAGAGCTGCTCTGTGATGAAGTATTACAGGTGATAGCAGTAAGACCAGTAGTTGAAGGTAACTAGCGCTGGAGCAGATGGTTGGGGTTCATGTCTGGTTTATGAGGAAGTCAGCGTTTTCCACAACTCTCCACTCCAGCAGGGTCTGTGTCACAGTGCCGAGCAAGACCCCCTCTCATAAGTCACAGTACCAGGGGAATCGTCCCCCTGTGATATTAATGGCTGCCCTTGTGGCACAGGGCGAAAGAGTACCTGGGACACTGGAGGGATTTAAGGGCAACATTGCAGTTTTCAGACTCAACGTTATACATAATTTAAGCATAGAAGCACAGATGTGTTAACTATTTATATGGCGTTTATACTTCCTCTATCCGATTGCATAAACACATACCATTTACACTCAGCGTCTGTTCACTTCTGTGATAATGCTGATGCTGGTGCTAATATTTGGGGGAGTAAAGTTTGAATATGTAGCCTAACAACCATTCACTTGGCCGAGTTGTGTCTTGTATGTGTTTTAAATCACTTCCTGAAGTTTGAGTTTTCAGATTCTTGGATTTATCAGATTTGTAAAAAAAAGAAGTGTAGTTACTTGTACTGAATGTGAGCTTGTGGTTTACTTCAAATTGTAAAGTTTATTTTAAAAATCTTTACTTACAGATAATTATAATATTAATGAAATAAAAGGACACTTAAGAGAGTACACTTATATGACTATGTTTCTGTATGGTCATCGTGATTTTGCCAAGTAAGACATGTTCCTGGATCAACATATTTTGTTGATCCTGGAATAACATTCCTGTCCCAAAATTTAGTCCTTACCCTATCCCTAACCCTACCCATAACTTTTCCCTAAAATCAGAGGGAAATGATAGGTGAATAAGACTGATGTTGAAGCACCTCACCCTGGTTGTAAGCCTAAACTTGACATAAACTGTAAACTTGTCCCTCAAATCTGATTGGTTGATTGGAAAGTTGTTCCAGGATCAACAAAGATGTTGATCCAGGAACATGTGGTACTTGGTGAAATCACGTTCACCGTTTCAGTCTAGCATGCAACATAGCTTGACATGAACAACATGAATTACCCATAGCAGATCTACAGGTGGAGCTGGGGAAGGTGGATGGTTTCTGACCAAGTATTTGAAGGTTGAGCAGCGAACTCACTGGCTACTGAGACAGCAGGAACCAATCAGGTGTGACCTTTAGAGAATGATGTGATTGCAAGAGTTAAGGACCTCGGGTCAGCCGTCATCATCTGGAGTTTCATGAGAACTTTATATTTACACTTTGTAATAATATCAAATTATACTTTAATATCAATAATTCCAAATGTTACTTTAGAGTACATTTTAAATCATTATGTTTTTAATATTTTGTCATTCTTTAAAGTACACGTATTTTGATGTATCGACTAACATACTAAATCACATGTAAAGTACTTGATTATAATTTTAAGTGTAGTTTTATTTGATATTACATTTAAAGTTTATATATTTAAAATGTACTAAATTGTAACTTCATTACAAATGTGTAACTGCAAATATATTTAAACTTACACGTTTTAATAAAAATCACATTAAGTCCCACTGAAGTGGGTCAAAAAAAAAGTATGTTTAAGTTCAGCTAATTACATTTAATATGAAGTATATACTATAATACATTTATAATAGTTTGTGTAATACAATTCAAACTAATACATTTCCCTTTAATTGTAAATAACATGAAATTAAGTGTCCTGAACATTACATTCAGTTTGCACTTAACTTATTTTAAAGTATATTATTTCTGTAATAAGGACTAATTTTTCAAGTTGCTCTCCATCTTTTAAATTTGGTGTTTTTAAGGTCAAATTGGCATCTGATATGTGTTGATACCAAAGCTTAGCAATAGCAAAACTCCATAAAACTACACTTTTTATGGCATCTCAGTGGTGATATTCACTTTCCCATTTATCTCTGATGCCATTTATGATTGACACCTGAACATGCCGCATTTTCAAATCAATAATATTAGTTTACAATACGCCAGCAACACAAAGCTATTAAACATCCTCCTCTACATGCTCCGGTATCTTGATAGATGAGAATTATTGATTTCAGTGTTCGCTAAAAATAACTGTCTATTTTCATAAGCACAGAGCCTGAGTGTATGAGGCTCGGGAGACCAGAAAAACACAAATATTTAAAAGTGCGCTCCATTTAAATGCTGATTTACAATTGGGATCAACTCTAGCTATGATTCTATAGACCCACAATGGCTGACAAGCCATCTGACAGCTGACGCCACTCAGATAAGCCCTTACACAGGCTTGAACAGGAAGTGACACGAGTGGGAACACAGTGACAGCCGCTTACTGGAGAGTAATAAACTGGCAAAATAATTTCGCATTGGACACACTTACCCAAGCAGAAAGAGTCTGAAAGGCAAGACAACATCTTGTGTCATCCATCTTCCTTAAACAGTGAAGCTGCGACAAAGTGGGAAGGAGAAATTATGATAAATGAAAAGATATATTTAGTCAATACCTGGAATTCTCCTTCGTCAACCCCCTCTGGTTTTTGTTCTAACAAGGGTCTGCTTGGAATGAAAGCAAATGAGAGGAGGTAAAGTGCCTGTGGTCACACACACACGCACGCACGCACACACACACACACACACACACTGTACATACTCGACACGGCTAAATATACAGAATTAAGTTCTGAGTCAGAATAAAAAAAAAGCTGTGAATTAAATTAACAGTGAATTATAATCAGTTTCATAATTGAGAGCCATATTGCTCTAGTGATGAAAATGAGCATGACACAGGTCAACATTGCTTTCTCTATCGCAGAGACAAAGTACCAGAGGGGCCTGAATTTACACTTTCTTTCTTTCTTTCTTTCTTTCTTTCTTTCTTTCTTTCTTTCTTTCTTTCTTTCTTTCTTTCTTTCTTTCTTTCTTTCTTTCTTCTCACAAATGCCAAAAGCAGTCTGCTCCTTACCAAAACACAGGCATCATTTATTTTACTGCCTCATTTGAATATGATGAATGCTACAGTCGTTTGTGCTTTCACAATAAGCGAACAATTGCGAATGAGTCGATTCAGGTCCAATGAATCATTCTCCGTGCTGCCTCTTCTTGCCAGACATTATAGTTCATGAGGACTTTAAAATGACAAGTGGCAAATTCGGATATTTCTCCTTAAACTGAGCAATTAGTTAACTAACTAGCAATTAGAGAAGACAATTGTTTACAGTATAATTGACCATTTGTCAATATAGCACATCTTTTTTAGTACAGTACACCTCTAAATTAAGTTTGCATTTTGACAGAATATGTATATATTTATATTTGACAATGTTGATATATTTGGTCTTGGTGGAATAGACCTGCTACGCTGCTGTTGCTGCAGAGCAAGTATAGATGCTACTGCCAATACATACGAGACACGCTGCTGTGAGCAAGTAAGGGCTCATCCACACAGAACGCGTTTTTCAAAGCGGGCAGTGGAATGGAGAAAAAATGCAAGGTCTTAAAGTTTTTTAAAAGTTGAACTGATTTAAACTTGAGCGCCGCGTTTTTAGAATGAGATGCAAGATGCGAGCGTAACGGTCATACACATCCGTCTAGCACATTTACATAGAAAAACAATGGAAAAGTAGTGCATTGGAATGGAAAAACGCGTTCTGTGTGAACGAATCCCTAAGACATGCTGCTGCTGTACAAAATAGCGTACATGAATTACCCATAACATATCTATACAGGTGGAGCTGGGGAAGGTGGAGGGTTTCTAAAAGCAAGCTGCACTGCTACAGTAAATGCTGCTCCACCTTCCCCAGCTCCACCTGTATAGATATGCTATGGGTAATTCATATATGCTATTTTGTACAGCAGCCGCATGTCTTAGTACTATATTGGCTACTAATACAGCAGGAACCAATCAGCTGTGACCTATAGAGCAGGGCTATTCAATTAAAGTTCCAAGAGGTCCGGACAATATTTTTTGAACAGCTATACATTTCCATCGTGGCAGCCGTAGTACTTTGTATAAGAAAAAATCCAAAACACTCAAAATAGTAATTAAAGATGTGAATCTTGGGGTGCCTTTGGAGCACGCAGTCCAAGGTAGGAAGGAATTAAGGCACGTCCGAATCCAATAGCTTCACTTCCTGTCTCCTGAGATACCTTCATCTGATCGATTTAGAATATATAGATGTATTCTTCACTGCCTTTGATATCCCACAATCCTGAATGAATGAAGCGCGTTTGGCTCTAGATAGAAATATTAGATGATGTAGCACCGAAAGATCATTATCATAAACAACACTGATCGCTTGTGGTCTGAACCGCTCCATTGTTTTGATGCACTGCTCACTTTAAACTGTAGAATTGGTAAAATGCCACGATAATGTAGGTCCGGAACCGGACCGCCATTTGAACACCACTGCTAGATCTTGTGTAGCCCCGCCCCTTTTTAGCACTGCGATCGTTGTCTTTTGTTTTCCGGTTTGTATTTCCACAGCGATCTTCCATATTTATGAATGAACTGCTCGTTTTAAAATCTTCTCAGTCTACTGACATTTGTTAAGACATCTGCTTTAAACAGTACAATGCTCATGATAACTTTTGTTAACTCTTAGTAAATCCACTTCACCAGCTAATTACTCTTCAACAGCGATGCCAGAGAAATATACAGGGCTACCGCAAAAACGGAAATTCAAAGATAAAATTCCTAGAGACGGCTACACGCTTGTTTCTCTGCCGCAGAATAATGATGTGATTGCAAGCAGGTTGAGTTAAGGACCTATTAGCCTGCGCCATCTAGAGTTTCATGACAGAACTTCACATGTGCAAATATGCAAATTGAACAAAATTATTAATAAATGTGGCCCAGTAATAAATAACGCCAGCATGAAATAAAATTTACCCCATCTAATTTCTAACTGCATATTATAGAATTTATTGTGAACAATTCATCCGTGCATATGTTTCTCTTTTTTTAAATTTGTGATATTTGATCAAAAATCCTAAGTGGAGCTTCCAGGGAAAACAACAGACTTCTCTCTGGTGACTTCTCTAATAATTTAGTCCATTTAATCCCTGCCGCCCCTGCTCGCTCGCGTTCATCAGCCTCCACTTTTGAGTGCAACGCCTACATCTCAAAATCCAATCAACAACTGATGCATAGAATCAAGTCCCCGCCTTACTTTTTTTCTTTCCCAATGATCCGTTACACTTGGATGTACATCACAACACAGAATAAAATATCTGTCACTACTTGTTTCATTAATGCTTCAACGAGCATTTCCCATTCTTCTGAACATTTAGACCAACAGAGCGCCACAAGATGAGGTGCAAGACAAGGCAGCAATGCTTAAATACATTGATGTATTAATTCAGATTAATGACAGATGACAACATTTGTTTAAAACACATAAATAAGATCTTCCCACAAATCATTTTATCCACAGCCAAAGAATCAACCGCTACAGATCCGATATTTGATCATGTCCAGATGACCACTCTTCGGTGAGCTGCAAAACTGCAGCAACAGGTCCAGCAGCGTAATGGTAATAGACCATAAGCGCTTGCTATTCCTTATGCCAGCGGCAGAGAGGAGAGCCAAGAGGACTATGGGATGATGGAGGGAGAGAGAGAGCAAGGAGAGCAAAGGCTAAAAAAGGATGACATCGTCCAAAAAAACCCCACCAATATTGAACAGCGTCATCGGCAGGGGCGACTATTTATCTCATGCCCGCCAAGTTGGCACTCACATCTGGCGCCGGGTACTTAGTGCAATTATTTATGATTTCCTCCAAGATTTAAAAGCTCTTCGCCGGGCCTTGTAATGCAGTAACTGATTGCAGCGCTAATGTAATTAAGGGGAGATTATGATGTCCACGTGGCTCACCAGATGGTGGCATTCGCAGCAATGGGGGGGAGGCACAACTGGCACACCGCTGCACAAGGGCAGCGAGGCGCAGCCAGTCGAAGCGAGCCAGACCTCCTGCCAGACGCTGGAGAGCGAGAGCGCGTGTGCGTATGTGTGTGCAAATACGTGAGCACTGCGCCTGCGATGTGTCCGTGTCACTGTGCGTGTGACCGAAGCAAGGTTGGCAGCTGAATCTATCAGCAAAAGAGTATCGGTGGCCTCTGCTGGAGTCAGGGTCGCAAACCTGACCTTGCTAACTCGGGTTAAGATCAAGCAATGAGGATGTCAGGAAATATTACACGAAGTTCAGTCCACATTAATTCTGATTCTAGTGGAGTCCTGATAAATGTAATTGAATCCTTTTCAAATAGCATTCAAAGCGTTTACTCTCCTTAAGTATTATAACATTAGCGCTGAAATGAACACCATAGCTCGCCTGATTAAAGGAAATAGAGTTTGGATGATGTTTTCGATTATAGTAATAAGGGTACGTTTTAAGCTTATGCATTGGTAGCGCCAAGAAAACAGATGGCTTAAAAAAGACGTAATCACATTTGGCAAAGCATCACAGCTGATGAAAGGAAAAGAGCGCAGGAGTGCTTCTCTCAACCCAGGCAACTGTAGCCTAACCCAAGCTGACCTTTAATTACTTGCAGAAAATGCATTGATATTACATCCAGGCCCTCGGCTGCGTCCTCTGGGTGCAGTAAGGCTGCGCTTCTTAAAACACATTATTATAAGCTATTCAAGAGACACGGGGCCTTTTCATATGCTCGCTAGTAAAAGGGGGGACAAGGGAGCGAGGATGGGATCATATTTGAAGCGAGCGCGGTGGATTTTTCACTCTTCCGCAAGTAATGGCCTGAGCGTGGAGACGGAGGTCACCAGGGCTTCTGTAGATTTCCCAGGTCGAGATAAGGATATTATTACACTGCCTGGTAACAAAGAAATCTCCATCCCTTCAGGTCCCCAGACAAGTGTTGGTAAATTAGAAAACACAGCCAATGACCTTTCTTTCTCACACATATGGAGGAGAGGCATTTTCAGCCTTTTTCAAATGCTTTTCTTACAGCTTGACAGCATCAAACATTCCCTAAACATAGCTGCTGGAAAACATGCAATAAAGTTATGAAATGATTTAAAGTTATTCACCAATAAGTGTCTGCTGCATATAAACTGCTTATAAACTGTATATAAGATATATATGAAGAGTTCAGATGCAAAAGCCCCTAAGTGCCATCTGATAGTTTCTTCTAGAATGATCATTTTTATAAAGCTTGTATATTTAAGTTAAGTAATTTCACTTAAATGACAATTAATAGGTGATTTGCATTGCCATTTAAGTGAAATTATTGAACTTAAATAAATGAGCTTGATAAAAATGATCATTCTAGAAGAAAATTTCAGACTCTTCATATTTATATATATACAGACCCTTTCCAAAAAATTTGAATATCATGGAAAAGTTTATTTATTTCCATAATTCCATAGATTATAGATTCAGGGCCCACAACTTAAACGATTTCAAGTATTTAGTTGTTTATTTGTACATAATTTGGGCTTCCAGCTCATAAAACCCACGAAAACAGGATTTCAAAAAATTTGAATATTACATGAAATCACACAGTAATTACACAGTGATACCATGGTCATTGAACCAGGTTTTGGTTATTTTGGCAGTGTGGGCAGGTGCAAATCCTGCTGGAAAATGAAGGAAGCATGAAGTGCTCTGAAAATGTCCAGGTAGACGGCTGCGTTGAGTGGACAGCACAGTGGACCAACACCAGCCGATGACATGGCTCCTCAAACCAACACAGACTGTGGAAACTTCACACTGGACTTCAAGCATCTTGGATTGTGTGCCTCTCCATTCTTCCTCCAGACTCTGGGACCTTGGTTTCCAAATGAGATGCAAAATTTGCTCTCATCAGAAAAGAGGACTTTGGTCCACTGTGCTTTATTAAATCCAGAGTCAACGCAGCCGTCTACCAGGACATGTTCAGAGCACTTCATGCTTTCTTCATTTTCCAGCAGGATTTGCACCTGCCCACACTGCCAAAATAACCAAAACCTGGTTCAATGACCATGGTATCACTGTGTAATTACTGTGTGATTTCATGTAAGCTGGAAGCCCAAATTATGTACAAATAAACAACTAAATACTTGAAATCGTTTAAAGGAGACATATCATGCTTTTAAATCGTTCCTTTTTACATATAAATCATACATTTGTAGTCTATATAAAGCGGAACTACAATGCTTGGGTCTGAATTCCTCATTATTATAGCTCCACAGGCCCCTTTTCTACCCCTTTTCTGATGTGCGTCTGAGAGCAACTCGTTTTGGTGCGGTCTCTTTAAATACAATTGAGACACTTCATACCCCGCCCACTCTCCAGGTTGCAGAGGTGACACTCGGTTCAACTCCACCCCGTTCGGCCATTTTTGTAGTTTGATAGCAGAGATACGATTATCTAGCGGCACAGAAACGCTTTATTCACACGTTATTAACAAAATGTCAACAAAGGTAGAAAGAAGGTAAAGTAAAATTTTTTTTTTTCTATCGTGATAAGATGCTTACATTTCTGGCCCACACTCCAGCACAGTAGGTGGCGGATATGCACCTTAAATGTCGGTTGCCACCCGCCAATAAAAGAAAGAAGAAGAAGAAAATGTCAACAACGGAAGACTTCCAGCAAGCCTTGCATGTCCAGCCAGCATGTTCGAGCCAGAGTCGAAGCCGGAGCGAAATGAAAATGAAGACGACGAACCTGCAGAACAACGTCTTCATATGGATGTATCGCAATGGTGTGTTACTGTATTTACACATGAAACTTTGGTCTTCCGACCTTTTACCACCGTGTCGATTTATTTTGATTAATATGTGCGAACGAGAGAGAGCAAGACAGCGTCTAGTTTGGAGACGGTGAAGTCTTGTTTACACTTTCGCCTGGCTCCGAAGAGAGGGAGTGCGCGCGCGCGCGACCGGGTCTCTCTCTGCTCGTTCTTTCATGCGCCCTGTCCTATTTTTTACAGTCTATGGCCCTGTCACAAGCGCGGCAGTTCATCTACATTAGACGGTGTAATGAAGCGTGTGGGTTACTACATCCAACAACCGAACATTTTAACTTACCCTCTCGTAACTTCTGCATCCTTTAGCTTGGACTAACGTTACAAAATTGCAGCGAGAAATAAAAATGCCGGATTGATCGAAGTGTTGGGCCGGAAGTCAATGTCCTTATTTGGCAGTTCCGCTGCAAATACTGTGACGTAATAGTTCAAAAAACGTCATAGAGAACAGAAAAATCGGAACAGGTTGAAAAATATGACCAAAACAGAATATAAAGATATCAACGAAGCACCTGAAGAGAATAATTTCAACTTTTCTGTACTTCTAAACACTCCAAATATACAACAAAATGCATTTAAGGGCTAAAAAAGTGGATTTAGCATGATATGTCCCCTTTAAGTTGTGGGCCCTGAATCTATAATCTATGGAAGTTTAACGTTTTGAATGGAATTATGGAAATAAATAAACTTTTCCATGATATTCAAATTTTTTGGAAAGGGTCTGTGTATATATATATATATATATATATACACCAGATTACGGTGACGCAACAAGTACCAAATTCTTCATCATACAAAAGTGAACAAAAATGTCTTAAAATCTAATACTGAAATTTATTAATACTAAGAAGTACATGGATTATTAAAAAAAAACTATAAGCATAACAAAACATTTACAGTTTTGTACATTTACAGTATTGTGTCATAACAGTTTTATCATTCATTTATTTTATTTCATATTTTGCATTATTTTTCTGTGCTTTCCACAACATTATGAGAACAGAAATATGGCCTATATATTTAGGTTGTGACCCAGCAGTTGATGTAAAATATATTGACATATACTGTCTCTGTGACTGAGGGCTGCATATCTATCAGTGATCAAGTTGGAATAATGTCATGAAGATTCAGCTAGATTTGATAGACTCCTGGATCTGGAGTTCCTTTACTTACTTCTGAACACGAATACATTTTGAGCTACAGTAGCAACATTCTACATACAGCCTAGATGGAACCTGCAGACCTCTCCGCATTTTCACTTCTTTTCTCGAACAATCTGTGGAATTGATTGATTTGCACATGATAAAATGTGCAAAACAGATCTGAGAGTTCTACGCTTTTATTATCAATGAAGCACATTATGAAATAATACCAAAATAACATTTACTTTTCAACATGGCTTGCATATAAATTTGTGCATGATGGGTGTTGGCATTCTACGGAAATCTGGGAACTTTCTAAAGGCACAGTTTCCCACAAGACTTGATTTATATATGCAAACATGCCATTTCATTGTTTATTTGAGCCCCATGACATTTAAACAGCATTATATGAATTTTGCAACTCCTTATTATCCAATACCTTTGACAAGGTCTTTTGTGGGAAGTTTAAGGCCGTGAAAGTGAACTGTACCGTACGGGTGGCATTTACTGGACCTGAAGAGGCGGTTTATTGGAATGTAAGAAATGCAGCGCTGCAAACAAAGCACCCTCATATCTAATGATCCCCCCTCCCATGTACCATCTGCATCGCTCAGCGGACCATCTCCACCCCCATCCCACACACACACACACACACACACACACGCTTTCACATATGCGGGCATCATTCATCTTACCCGCAAATCCCCAGCATGCGTCGGGCGCGCATTAAAACCAGTCCATAATGGCTGACGGCTTTCACAGTTAGTGTGAGAATGCTGATCGCTGACTGTTTCGCGCTGAGTGCTTCACCACCTTTTCCATAATTAGACCATTACTTTAACAGGTGTGCCACTTCCCCGCTTTCCTCCTTCCTTCTGAAAACATCTCTCCACACTCCATGTTTTATTTCATCAACTTCAGCCTGTCTGTGAAATCTAGCTGAGGTGTTAGAGGAAAGCTTGTAGTCTGTTTTTTCCCCCCACCTTGTCAGGAGAGTCAGGTGTGACATTGAGAAGTTCAGCTGACACTATAACACAGCAGGATGAAGGAGAACAGCTCGGGGAGTTAGTGGAGATGTTTGTACTGCGGAAAGCGCGTGAGATATCGCTTGACAGCCCGTGTTAGCTGCTAAAAGTACCCAAGAAATATCTTTTACAATGTGCGCTGCATTACTGTGCCGTATTGTTTCGGGATGACTGTGTTTCTTTAGCACCTCAACAGGCTTGGAGATATTGACAAAGGCTCATTATATCACACTACGCATAGCGACACTTAGCAGGTGGCACTGCTTCAGCGTGACCTGACATGCCTCTGCGCTGTATACCCGCTCTGACATGAAACACATGTAGCGCTCTCGCTATCTGCCAGTGTCTTTCTCCGGCTTTTGGGCGGTTTGGTTGTGAGCCAAACTGACACAGCAAGTCTCAGTTGAGATGGCATCCATTAGTCTCTCATTGACACGTCTGTAGTGTACACTAGTGGCGGGCGCCTGCTCTGGGCCACGGGCATTGATTCATTGTCAGTTTTTCATGAATGATGATGAGCGTAAGAGGTCTCATTACCTTATTATGTTCATTAAATCTTGTTTAGTTCCTGTGCGTTTGATCTTATTGAGCATTATTAGCTCCAGCAGAACACTGGGTTGATGATAGATGCTTTTTTGCTGTTGTTTCTGTGTTCTTTCGCTTCTCTGAAACTTATTTCAAGGGAATGACAGAGTCAAATCCATCAGGATTATGCCACTGTGCGACTGCCATTAGACGATGCAGACTGATGTATTCTTATGCCACGCAATTGGCTGTGGCGTAATCTGTTCCACCTCGCTGTGCTTCACGAGGGTATACGAGCCTCCCTCCACATCTACACAGATTATTCATCTTCCACTATGCAAGGATGATATTGTGGAATCTTTATTTTCTGGAATGTAATAGTTTCTTACCTACATTTATTGAATGAAAACATAGAATGATGATTTGTGTGTTTTAATTGAATAGTGTTTTCTGAGGAACAATGTTATCTTTAATAATTAGTGTTGAAATGTCATTTTTTGGGTCCCCATGAGTAAAACAGCTTATAAATCATATGAAATATATATATATATATGTTTTATTTTTAAAATATAAAAATGGTGAATGTTCTCTGTGAGGGTTGTGTTTAGGGGCAGGGTTATAGATAAAATATACAGTACAAAAACCTTTACACCTATTGAAAGTCATCCTAATGATATAAAAGGTCTCTCTCTCTCTCTCTCTCTCTCTCTCTCTCTCTCCCTCTCTCTCTCTCTCTCTCTCTCTCTCTCTGTGTGTGTGTGTTAAATAAGATTTGCATTTTTATGTGAGGCTATTTATATGCACAATACACACATTGCGTATTACCATAATTACAGTAGGACTAGCAATAACAATAAGATGATACAGGAAATAATATTCATAATTATTATTTTTAATATTTTATCTGATAAACCTCTTCATTACACATATTACACAGTATGTGTGTTTTCTTTTGCTTTTGTCTTGACCGTTCATTTCATACCAGAACAATATCAGACTTAATGCGTATATAACTTACTTGTATATATATATATATATATATATATATATATATAATTTCAAAAACATTGTAAGTTTCCATCTCGGGACCGAGCGAGGAGGTTATTAATTTAAAAGACGTTTATTTTAGGTAAGAAATGTAGACTACAACAGGTGTCACTCTTGATCTTTGTATCCACAGACCTAGTTAATAATTTGTCACATCGATGACTAATTGCGGAAGTGAAAAGGACAATCTCAGTATAGCATACGCATAGAGTATTTGGTTCCCTCAGGTAAGCAATGGACGAATTCAAACTTAATCCTTCAACTCGCTTAAATCGCGTGCGGATAAAAAGACGCAACTAATCTTTAAATAACTTTGAAGGAAGCTTTGACAGTAGCCTACGCTGTGACAGTGAACGCTGAATGAATAGTTTGAATCACTGTTTAACCAACTGGACTTATTTTGAAACTGTTTATAACTCTATAGTGTAGGCCTACAACATTTTATATAGGCTGACTCTTATTGATGCAAATTTTCATCAATAAAAACGTTTTAAAATATTATAATAATATTCCTGCTTTAGTAACAGTATGTTAGCCCATGTCGTCAACAAAACAGTCATTTTTATTCATAACTGACAACTGTAAAATACATCAACTGTTTTTGACTCAAAAGTACATTTTGGTTGCTAATGCTTCAGTAATAATGCTGTCAGGTAAATAGTGTGAAGTTGTTATTGTTATTCATCCTATCTTAATAATTTATGTAAAAATGATATGTTCGTAAGTAGGTAGATTTCGCGATGGCCATTCTGTTTTATGACAGACAGTGGCTTAATGCTGTTCTCAAATGTGTGGTTTGTTGCTTTCACTAATTCCCCTTCATCTGTTGCAATGCAAGCTGGATCCGCTCCATTCTCTTTGATCTTTAACATAAAGACACTATAAGATGAGTGTGCATCATTAGTGCCACAGAAAGTCGCCCTTAGTCTCGACAGCCTGGACTCCATTTTTCAATTAAAGTTGCTTTACAATCAAATAGCCCAGCACAGTTAGGAAAAGGCTGCATTGATTAGTGTACAAATTAACACAAGAAAGAAATCATTCTCCCTCCATAAGCTAATTTGCCGTCCTCGGTTCTCCTTAATAAGTCCCTCCGACAGACTTTTTATACACAGACCCTCCACTGCCTCAGTAAATCCTGTAGATTTAATAACCATAATTGCAATAAATTCGGTAAACATTTAGATTGAATGCAATAACTGTGTCATTTACTCCAGTAGGTTGCTTTAAACGTAATTTAATAAAAGGGCAAAGGACCCTCCACATAGGCTAGTACACTAATCCTTGGTGATCCATGCGTACACATTAGGCTGAAGCATCTTGGGACGAAAATAGACAACGATTGATCTAGATTTCCTAGAAAATATCTGATCGCCATGGCTTGTTGTTTAGAGAGACTTCACTTGGTGGAGCCTAATTATGTTTGTATTGCTACTCCATCTCAGGTCATTTATGTTGGGTCCACTGGGTATTAACGTAGGCCTATTATCATTCAAAGCCTTAAAGGTGTACCACAGCATTTATCTATTTAGTTCTTAGTCTTAGAGATGAGTTAAGACAGTTACGCCATGTTTGTGTGTGGAATTTTAACACAAAAAACCCTTCGTATTGTATATAAACCATCCGCAATACAGTTTAACCAGATGTTGAATGGACTTAAATTAGTAGTTTACCCAAAAATGACAATTCTGTCATCATTTACTCACCCTTATGTTGTTCCAAACCTGATTGACTTTGTTATGTGTAACACAAATATACAATTTTTTAAAATGACTTTCATTGAATGGGAGAAAAATGCTTTCATTTTGTGTTGCATAGAAGTAAATGAGTAAATGATGATATTCATTTTGGGTGAATTATCCCTTTAAATAGCATTTACTGTAAATAAAGTCTATTTTTAGGGCAAACATGCCCTTTCTATGTAAATTAGTACATTATAATGCAGTGCAGACAAGCACATTTCTGCCATTTTAAAAAGCTGTTTTAGGTATTCTTATTTTGTGGATGCATTTGCACACTTACCTGATTTGTGTAATTCTTTTAGTGAACAAACAGCGTGTGCAAAATGCAAATAAATAAAATTGTCAGCGGGCACAATTAATTCTTAGTAAATTCCCACCATAATGTATTAAGCTTTTTAGATAAATGTCCTAATGCTTTTGCATATCCAAAATAAATTATTTTAATCAGCATTCTGTAATGCTTTAAGATCTCAATAAATGTACAAGACAACACTGAATAGAGAAGTGGCCATAACTATTGCAAGCACTGCCTCATTTCCAGAGATTTGCTGGTGGCATTTACGCAGTGAAAAGTTTACTCCCACTCTTTAATACGAGAATGAAGATCCCTCATCTTTATGAACAACTGCCACTAAAACCATTTCATCTGAAACAGTTCAGAACATAATGTCAGCCCACTCTATATATCTGGAGCTCATTACAGGGGAAAAAAGGTTTGCAGTAATTAATTACCCTGCTAATTGGGCCCTCAGCAGTATTATTGTCTGTGTCTGCTCTGCTTATTTAGTGTACAAACGAGACCGGCTGCATGATTGTTTTCTCTGGTTTAGGAGACTCAAACGCCTAGCAATCAGCACAATGACTATCATTCAGCTTACTGACACTGAGAGTTCAGTCCGGTACTGAAAAGCCTTCATCAGAGAGTTTATTTTGATATTTATATCTCTTGCTTTGTCTTTGTTTCCACCTGTGCATATGTGTGTGGGTCTGTGTTCTTGTGTTTTTGTCTGCCAAACCTATTTTAAATACTGGAAAGCACATGTACTTGAGAAATTGTGCACTGATTGCCTTCTAGTTACGTCAAGCAGAAAGGCAAAGGCTTGGAAATACAAAAAGAGTCTAATATTTATAGATTGTTTTAATATCAAAATAAAATGACATGCTTAAAGGGCTACTTCACTGCAGGCAAAATGGCCTTTCAATAAAATGTGACCGTCTTTACATTAGAAAGGAGGGAAAAAGATGAAACCAGTGCTACCCGACTAGAGAAAACAGAAAAAATGCTGTTGTATTCCTATAAAACTTTAACATCCGTAATGCAAAGGGCATGTTGCCATCCAAGGCCACTCCCACCAGTCTGCTATGGATACGCTTACCAGAGTCAAATACCGACTTGCTTTTGTAGGAAATACTTCTTAGCACACTTTTAGTCATAATGGTGTCGACTTTTATTGTTCCCAGGTGCAAAAATTCAAAGAGTAAACGTTTAGCGGCCGGGAGTCAGTTATTTCCGGTTTCCAGTGAAGTATCCAACGTGCTATACTGTAGGCAGTGGCTAAAGCCTGCAAAGATTCGTAAATACGGAGAGAACGCCGCGATGGAAAATCGTTTGTAGTCAACATTTTAAACTGGATGACCAGGAACGCAGTGTTTTAGGTGAAATGGAGAAACTGCCATTCTGTCAGTTATGCCCAACCCCCGAAGCAAAACGACGTTGCGTACTGGTATGAAATCTATTGCCATAGTGTTCCATTTTTAACATAATTCTGTTTAAAGAGTAGAGATAGTACGATAATTATGTTTAGTGATAAGCATACCCTTACTCTGTTAATAACCCTCTTCCGATCCTACTGTCCATCGGTGGGGATACACAAATATGGAAGCATAATCTGAAGAGCTCAGATGCAAAAGCCTCTAAGTGCCATCTGAAATTTTCTTCTAGAATGATCATTTTTATCAAGCTCGTATATTTAAGTTCAGTAATTTCACTTAAATGGCAATAAAAATTACCTATGAATTGTCATTTAAGTGAAATTACTGAACTTAAATATACAACCTTTATAAAAATGATCATTCTAGAAGAAAATTTCAGATGGCACTTAGAGTCTTTTGCATCTGAACTCTTCATCCGTAGCTTTCACGAAAGCCCGAAGCTGTCAAAAGTCTGCCAGATGACGCGTTTTGCATCATCCAGAGGACTTTTTGCAAATAAACGTAAATATGTTGGTCCATGTAACACAGAGAACAAGCAAACATAAGCCGCTTTCCGACCGGAGGAACCTTTTCACAGTTCCTAGAACTATTGGCTAAAGTACCCGGATGTCGGCGTGTTTGCACCGCAGGAACTAGGAACGATTTTAGTTCTAGGAACTCCATTTGGAGGAACTAATTTAGGTCCTACTTCAGAGTAGGGTCTAAACCAGCACTATAGGAACTACCCGTGACGTTAGTGTTCGCTGATTGACCGAACGCACGCGGAGCACCAGCACCCGCCATTTTTAAAACGGCTAGAATGTAAACACACAGATTATAGCCTATATATTTACTCCATAAACTAACTATAAAACATGGAAAACAGTGATAGATGGGTGGGTCTCTAAACCTTTATGCTGAAGAGAAAATCCAACGCAACTTTGAGGGGACCAAGTCAAACATGATTATGTTTATCTGCCCAGCTAGCAACATCAACATCAACCACACGGCATAGGCTAATAACCTTTTTTTCATATACTGTCTACTTTCTATAACAGTTCTATCTAATAACATGTTAAACAGTACTGTTAGACAGATCGCTAACTAATAAACACAGAGAATGCGAGCATTATTTGCTCTGGCGTTCTCAGCGCCGCCAAAATAAAGGTCCGTCTCGCCGTCAAAATAAAAGTCACCGTGCTTGCGTCACTCCCTTACCCCTCCTACCAGTTCCTATGGCCACTTGGCCAGTGCGAACGCAAACAGCAAAACCGAGTTTGGGGGAGAGTAGTTCTTAGAACTGTTTAGAAGTGGACAGTTCCTAGAACTAAGTTCCTGTAACTACTTGGTCGGAAAGCGGCTATTGTTCATTTAGGCCACATATACTACCGACATTGTAACTTTACAAAGCGGGTTGAAAATCGGCAAAGTTACACTTTAAGTCTTTATAGATGCTCTCGTGTTAATAAATGTACACCTTGTCAACAGCTCTGAAGTGTTTTGCAGTCTCTCTGTATTTTAGTTTATTTTTAGTTTAAGTCTGTATTTATGCCCAGCACTGTGTTAGTGGGATGTGTGAGAAGTTTAGTTTTGCTATAAAAATAAACTATTGTAACTGTTGTAAGTGTATGTGTTTTATTTCTCTCTCGCAGCAAGCATGGCAGATCTTCCGGAAATCTCTGGTGCTAAAACAGAGCTACAGCCTGAAGCCATCTCTGATATTGGTGTGCTGGCATCCAAGAAAGAACCTCCAGCAGACTACTGTATTGTAAGTTTGCAGTTGCTAAAAATATACAGTATGTGATTTGGACCTTACAATCTATAAATAAGAATATAATAAGCAGTCATTAATTCAATTTAAATTGAGTAAAAAAAATAAAATAAAAAAAAAGACAAACTTGTAAAGAATAATCAATATAATCTAAACATCTATGGAAGCTTGAATTAAAAATAAATAAATTATTTTTCTTTTTAATAAAAAAAAAATACAAAAGTTATGAAAGCACAGCAGTGCAGCAAGCATTTAAGCACCAACAGCAGTGCAGAGCCGGAAGAGCAAAAACAGCAGATATACAGTAGAATGTACATGAAGAACAGATGGGTTCAGAAGTACAGATCGGATGAAATCAAAATGAACAGAAGTTCTGATGAGAACGAACACAGAATGTAGAAAAAAACACTCTTGTTTATAATCTCAGTGTAAGAAACATTAGTACAGCTCTTACCCAGATAATCAAGGAATTGAAATGACAACTTTATACACAATTTTAAACTTGTCCCTCACAGGACTCGAACCCACGACCGGAATGGTTCGGGATTCATGACACGTGGTTTAGCAACTTGCGCCACTCAGAGGACGTAAATTACAAAGCTGCAGAGGAGAGGCTTTCAGTGTAAGAATAAACACACAAAATCATGTTAACGAGATTAGCATGCTAAGCTATCTTAATGCTAATGTAGCTTGTGGTTATCCTGATAGCTGAAGAGCCACATTAGAATGGCATCTGGTTAGCATGCTAACTAATTATTATGATAAGCTAACTAGCATAAGGCAACAAATACAGGCTAGGTCAACTTCAGAGAGGAATATCTTGGGAACGGTGGCAACTATCAAAACTCTGTTCACTCACTTCTGTGCGGCTCAGTCCAAAGATTATCTGATCATAGTTTGGACAAAATTGGGCAAAATTTATAGGAGGAGTAGCGAATTTTTTTTACTGTAGCATTTTTACTTTTTTTACATTATAAAATTAAAAGAAAAAAAAAAGATAAGTAAATTATAACAAAAATAAGTAGAAACATAACATTTTACTGTTTTTAACTACAAAACACAAGGTACTGTAATTCACACTTTTAACTATAATAATATAATATAATAATTTTACAATACAATTGAATGTATTTTCTTGTTAAATGTAATATATATATATATTTTTTTTAAAGTACATGGTAAGGTAACTAACATTTAACAGATCTTGCAGTGTGTCGTGGTTCTGGGTCTTTAGGTTTAGGGTTAGTACACAAACTCGTGTCATGTATTTTATGTTGAAGTTTGGTTGTCTTGTATTGTGAAGTTTGGTTTGAAGTTTTGTTCAGGTGTGTTCTGGGCTGAAAAATAAAAATTAACTCCAATTTTTATGCCCTTCCCTCGCTAACTACTCTCTGTCTTGTTCACTCGTATGTACATCATTGCTGACTTTGCACAAGTGCCCACTACTGGCGGAACCCTTATAATGTGTTTGCCCTTTGCCACAATGGCAAATTTACATTGCAAAGGCAGCACAGAAGCGCTTCTGTAGTGCCAATAATGAGTGTCTTTACACAGACAGTTTAATGCTGCTCAGAGGTGGCATAATTGCATTTACACAGAAATTTTAGCTGCATGCATATTGTTATACAAGGGGCTTAAGTGGGTCAGAGCAGACATCGTTTAGTCTGGCTTTTATGCTGTATTGTGTCTTTACACAGAATAATAAACGAAAATAACAATACAATAAACTATAACAATTAGCTTAACTCTTTCCCTGCCAGGGTTTTTATTAAAGAGTTGCCAGCAGGTAACAGCATTTTTGATATTCACAAAATGTTCATGGCCCCCAGAATCTTTTGTTGTATGAATAGCTGAACATGCAGTACAGTATATCAAAAGAAAGAAAGAGCCTCTGCTTTAAAATAAAGTTTTATTCTAGCTTCATGCATTCTTTTTTATTAACACCTGAATATGTGTAAGTGTCATTAAAAAAAAGGCAAATTTTTTAGCAAAAAGCTGACAAAATCGTCAAAATCATCTGCTTACATATGCTATTGCTTGTTTCTGCTTTTTCTTCGTCTGTGTTTTAATCCGGAAATTCTGTACTCTTTCTGAAGATGCATAATAGAGCCTCCTACCGTATAACAGTGAAAACACAGAAAACCGGAAAATTTCGTCAACAGAGGGGAAGCATTGTCTCATAAATGACGGAAAATTCCTTCAATGGCAGGGAAAGAGTTAAGGTACTGCAGCTACAAGTATTATGCAGTTAAATGACAAAACAACATCATACACAAGATTAGTATGGGGTGGGACTAAATTAAGCGCGATCTGCTGTGATTTCACAATCATCTTCAGGATCTTCCTGAAGTGTACATGAGTAGACTCGCTCCCTCTGTTAAAATCGAGGGGTCAAGGGTCTGTCCAAATAAACTTCATTTGCCCACTTGACGAAGTTGAACACACTTCAAAATGGCAGTGGGGATTCCCCTGAGGGGAATAGCTTAGGGAAGTTTGTGAGTAAATGCCTAAAAGTGGACTTAAATGCAGCCAAGTATTGTCATAGATTAATTTGTTTGATTAAGTCTAGTGTATCTGTTTAGTCATTATCTGTGACTGGTTATCATTTGTTTGTCATGCCATCTAGTTTGTTCTCAGTTTACTCAAGTCCTCAGGTTTCTCTTAACCTATATCAGGCATTGTTCTGTTTTGTCAGGTATTAATTGGCAAGTTCTTTTTTGTGGTTAATATCTTTTCATGCTGTTCTGGGTGGTTCTTCATAAATAAATCTGCATTTGGATTCAGTTTTCAACTTGCTAGAGCCTTATTATACAGTATACAATTACAGTTTTACTAAAAATTAAAAGTTGTTTTATTTACTTCCCTTCCCTGAAGGCACAAACATTATTTATTGACATGGTTTGGTTTGGTTTTTCGGCTCTTCCTCTGGCTGGCTCTGAGCCGTGAATCCTTCGGCCTATATCCTGAGGATAGATTTTAACAACTCTTTCAGATGAGGCCTCCAACAGAGCTTGGCACCAGTGCCCTGTGTTTGTTTAGGACTCAGATGGCACTGACACAAGGGTGGCTGGTTCTCCAGCACTTCTGCAACTCTCAGCAATCCCAGAGCGCTGAGAGGGGAAACTGGGACAACGGTATCAATGGCCTCTAGGAAAATGTTTTGTGTGTGTGTGTGTATCTGTTGTGTATGTGGGTGTGTCTCAAAAAGACTGAGAAAAGAACCAGGGAGGAAAGAGAGAGGGGAAGTTTTGTGAATAAAACAAAGCACAAAGCAAACACTGTATAAAACAAGACTGCGTTAAGCTTACGGGCAGCTAGAGTTCTTCCTCTCTGCTTTCCTCTTCTCCCTCCGTTTTCTTTCTTCTCTCTCTCTCACTTCCCGCCCCACCCACCAGTCCCCAACTGTTGCCGTCTCTGGCGGGTTGTCTGTGGGTTGGCATGGTGCTGGGGTTCTGCCCACTGGCGCTGAGGATCCGGTGTACGCCACATGGCATCAACGTGTTCTCAGAGGCCCTGTTCCGCTTGGCCTTTCCCTCCATCACACGCAGCAGGATGCAACTGTTTCACTTTGTTCGCACAAACAAACACATTTATTTATTAACAACCTTTACACAACAAAATATATATGCAAATTGAAATATTTGCTGTTTAATAGCTAGTTATCTTAAACTCTAAATATCAGCCTTCATTTATTTATTTATGTATTTTATTAACAAACTTTAAAAAAAAAGATCATTTGAAATTATCAGCTTCTGTCAATGCATCTTACTTTGTTTGCACAACGAACATGTTTTTTTATTAAAAAATGTTATGCAACCAAAGATAAAAGAAACTTAAACGGTTTGTTTGTTTTTAGCTGCTAGTTTCAGCAAGTGTTCTGAACTTTGAGTAAGTTATACTCTGATTATAAACAGCTTCAGACAGCACTTATTTGTCTTGCTTCGTTCGCAAAAACAAACTTAACCTTTTTTTTACAACCAGATATAAACAAAAGCAGATTTTTCAGTAGCTAGTTTAGCAAGTGTTTGAACTTTTGACCCTTCTAACAGTACTTGAGTATCCAGCAGACTGCAACTGTTTCACTTTGTTTGTGCAAACAAGCACGTTTATTTATTAACAACCTTAAAGGGCACCTATTATGCCCCTTTTTACAAGATTTAAAATCTAAATCTTAAAAGTCTCTGATGTCCCCAGAGTGTGTATGTGAAGTTTTAACTGAAAATACCCCACAGATCATTTTTGACAGCATGTTAAAATTGACACTTTTTGTGGGTGACGAAAAAAGCACTGTTTTTGTGTGTGTCCCTTTAAATGCAAATGAGCTGCTGCTCCCGGCACAGAGGGAGGAGCTTCAAGAGCTCGCCCTTCAGTCAAGACAATCTCATCTCACGGAATGAAAATATCAGAACAGAAACTCTCAGTAACATTAGCAGTGTTCAGTTCGAACCGGAGTCGGACAATGATGCCTACAGAGAATATATGCTGCATGGGTAAAGTTTAGTTTAATTACGGTTATAACTTATTTTTCATCTTGCTTTTATCCACTATTAGTACAAGCTTCTTGTAGTTGACCACATCTGAATGATGGCAAAAACTTTACTGATGAGTTTTATGAAGTTTATTGTACTCCACACAAAAGGTGAAGCATTGGTTTTAGTCCAGAAAATCACCGTAAGAGCTGAATAAACACAGTATAAGTTGTGCGCATTAAAGTCTTATTCATAAACTCTCTCTCTCTCCCTTGCATTATCATCAACATACACAGCGAATGACACAAAAACACTCGTTACAACTAACAGTAAACTTACAGACCTTTTCAGTTGGTGCTAATTAAACTGGTAAACTTATATCTGTAAAACAACTCTGATGTACTGTAATAAAGTGCGCTCTGTCCCTTTCATTACTGCGGTTACCAGTATCACTCCGGAGACTGGAAGCTGGATCACGAACACAACAGTTGGTACAGATCCATCCTTGAGTAACAACTTTTTAGCAAAGCCTGCTTTGTACTGACCCTCGTTCACAAAGCAGTCTGGTGTAAAATGATTTGCGCGAACCTAAACACATTTAGGTAGATTTTTGTCTACAGCTGCTCAGTGCTCCAGCGTCAAAACAATGGCGGACTGTGAACAGCTCACTCAGGGCGGGTCTATGCTAATACGTGGGCGGGGCTTGTGCAAAAGTACATCACATTTCCCAGAATCTGAAAACGGCTTGTTCTGAGACACTGCTTATGATTTATGGTGATTTTAAAAAAAGCACTGGGTGGATTTTTATCATTATAGGGTGGTTGTATACACACACTGCCAACGCACATTTATGTTCAAACGCCATGTAAAAGGGAATTTTGCATAATAGTTTTAACAAGTGTTCTGAAGTTTGACTTTTAAACTAAACACATTTTTCACTTTGTTTTTTTCAAACAAATCTGTTTATTTATTAACTAACTTTAGACAACTAAATATGAACAAAAATTGTAGTTAGATTTAGCTAGGCTTCTGAACTTTATCAACAACCTCTAAACAGACACAACAATAAAGCAAACACAGACAGCAAACCACAAGACACAGAATACTTATATTTAAGCGTCTTTAGATTTTTTTAAAATATATATTTTTTATTTCTGAGAAGTAGAGATGTCTCCACTCCCTCTACTAGTCCCAATGCTTAGCAACTGTTTCCACATTCAGGCTGCGTTGCCTTCCCCGGCTGCACGGTGGCATACTGACTCCTTTGGTGCCTGGTTCCTCCCTGTTTGACTTTGGGCTTCACAGCTCCAGCTCTTTGTTTACGCTGTCAGGAGGAGCGGGGCACTGACCTGGAAAAAGTGTCCAGGACGGGTTGTCTTGTAAAGGGGGGAGGGAGACGGGAAGGAGAGGAGGATATTGTGGTTGATGTATAGACTCCTCCTGAGAGCTTTGGTCCTAGCCAACGTCTGCGGATACTGTAGCCCCACCACACTCTTGCTGTCTCTGTCCACCAGTCTGTCTGTTTTCCTGAGAGCATAATGTATGCCTGTCATGACCTCACATAAGATCACTTTAGTTCACTTTAAAGTTGAATTAAAGTTAAAGGTAGCAAACAGCATGCAAAATTGTACTTTCTTAAATTCTAATTCGAAATAACTTGTATAGTTGTTGTAAATGTATTTTTTTTTTTAAATAATACATTTGATTTTTCAGTATGAATAACCCATAAACATGTTATCATACAAAACATATTTTCAAACATTAATCTACGTCACCCAATGTTTCTAGAAATACCTCATCATATCATATGAGGTATTTCTAGAAACATTGGGTGATGTAAATTAATGTTTGAAATGCCATCTATAGAATTATGATTTCATTTATATACCCATTAAAAGTTTCAATATAATACAACTACTATAAAATATATGCTACTCGAGTGAAGCATAAAAGCAGAGATAACAAATAGCATGATGATGTCTAATGTTATCCCCCCTCCCCCCTCCTGTTTTTAAAATCTTCACTTACATGTTTATGCTAATATTCCTTGTAATGGAATTATAATATAATATAATATAATATATATTAAACTATTAATATAATAGTTTTCTGAAAACAATGTGGAGGACATTTAGTGTTTTTGATGGCTGTTGATTTGATAGTATTTTACTTATACTGTCCAATAAAAGTAATAAAATTAAATATATTATAGGGTACTTACAAAAATGTGAAATGCATTCTAAAATTTCAATTATATTCCACGTATCACAGTTTTGTCACAAAAAAATTTGTTGGACACATTAACTTGTGTCTTGTGATTGTTGAATTTCATTGAATTGCAATCTAGTAAATTCCACTTCCTGTCATTGCAGTTCTAATTCAACATCCTTTGGCAAATTCCTAAATCGTGACTGCCATTATTTTACTGTATTTCAGAAAAGCAGCTGCTTGATCTCTGAAGAGCACAATGAAATCTCATTTAGCTTGTTCAAAGGCCTTCTTTGTGAGGTCTTGTCTCATCCTTGTTGTCCCATGGGGGGGTCGATGGTATTTTTACCCTTTTTAGGAGGCTGAGGATTCTTCTGCACTTGCGTAGGGCTCTAATGAGATGGAGTGAGAGCTCTGGCAAGCTTTAATTAAGCCAAGTAGGCGCATAGCAGGGCAAAAAAAAAAGGAAACATGCACATCGTCCATACATTAATTTGATCTCACCTCAATGCATTCTCCTCTCTGTGTATTTTTTTTTCTTTTCACGTAGGTTGCACAAACAACAGATGGCTTCGATGCCAACCTGTGGAAGGACAGCATATTCAAATCCAAGGTCACGCGCTATCTCTGCTTCACCCGAGCTGCCACATCCAAAAATGTAAGTGAAAACGTGTACGTTTTCGCATCATTGCAAGTTTTTCTTCACACGCCGTCATAAAGTGCGTTTGCTCCGTTCGCTTCAGTCCATCCCTCATTAGGGTTCGGCTCAGATCTTTGATCACAAATTCCTTCAAAATATGTTCTGTCCTTTAAAGTGAAGTATCTAAACCGAATGCAAATACTTCTCTGCATTTAGAATGGTTTGAAGTCCCAACATGGTTGCATTTGAAAATTTGTTGATGATCTCCAGTCCTCCCGAAGGAATTTGGTTTATGATTATTCATAAACGCAACTCTCCACGTTAGTAGTTTACGATTTCATTTGGCTCAATTAACCTGGTCCCTATAGACAGTTTGAATACCTCCCAGCCATTCATCAAAGATGGAAAAAGCATCCAAAAAATGTCAAACTTTTGGTTATGGGGATTCTTGCTTATGAAATATGACACATCAAACAGCCATCCAATATGCTTGCTAAAGGAGCACCTATTTTAAAATATTCCTCTGTGAATTGGAACTATTTGAACATTTCCCTCCCTTTCGGCTGAGCTAAATTGAGAATGAGCGTCTTTTTATGTGCAGGTATCTGTCTCGAAAGTGAAACAGGTGGCCCAGTCATGCTGTTTAGGTTATCGGTCTTCATTTAAGCTGAACAATGGAAAGTTGAGATGTCCTACCTTTATTGTTCCTCCATTTGCTGTGTAAGCGAAGGCAACACATAGCATGTCTTTTTAGAAAACATTCTATACTTTATCTCTGTCTTGGATTGAAATCCCTCAAAATTATGTATTTATTTATTTATTTATTGAAAGAAACTCACCTTGTGTTCATAATTGGATTTAACCTGCTGATAGGTTTGCTTGTAGTGTTTGTTAGGATGACAAAAATAGGCTGTGGCTAATAAGCTTGTTTTGGTGGGTCATTGTTATTCAGTGTTGCATCTCACCAGTGCATCTGCTTCTTCCTTTAATACGCGCTGTTGCCACAAAATGCCTTTCACTGATTAATGTATGAATATTTTAAAAACAAATGTAACTTAAGCCTATATATATATATATATATATATATATATATATATATATGATATTAACATTTGACATTTGAAGAATGTGTCCCGACCATAGTGAAGCCGTAAACTCATCTTAATACTGGGTGAAAACAGGGCAATTGTTTTAGAAAATTCGCATTCGTTTTGTCCCGCCCTACTTTTTAAGGTGCTATATTGTTATCATTCCAGAAAAACTACTGTACATCTTCTAAGATCCCTATTATGAGATTCAGAGATGACTTTGCTATCCACTGTGACTGGTTTACCTAGGACAATTCCTGCCTGTTGATCAAGTTAAATGAGAGCTGCAGTTTTAGTATGTAGCACATCAGTCCCCTCTGCCATCTCTCCAGCATGGAGTCTTAAAATGTGTGTCTGCACTGTTTTGAAGTCCCTGACGTTAATAAAACATGGCAGCGCCATCAACAAAGGCTATTTTGTCTGTCAGTCAAAGTGGCCCCCACTGTAATTGTCTATGACAAAAACAGATTCTACAGAATTAGCCAGTGAATTATGTGGTGGGAAGTAAACAGTTTGTGATTTATCATACTCAGGGTTGGAGGTAGATGGCCCTTTGTCAGGTCCTGATGGGAAAAATCTCTCCCGTGTCTTTTATTAAAAAAAAAAAAAGTGTTAAAAAAAAACATGCCTCATGCATAGTAATAGCATTCATCCATATTTGTACCCTCAAGTCAGAACTATGAATAAAAATGGTCTGTAGTGGTAATAACTGCCGGGTAACAATAGCGACGGCATCCAGAATGTCGGACTCATCACGTCACGCTACGCTAGCTGCACTCTTTCAGGGGTTTTGCTGGATTATTGCTATTTATTACTGCGAAAAATGGAACCATAATGAGTCCAGTCTGGGAAGGCTGAGGGAAAAAGTCATGCTTGAAAATGTCAACTAAACAGCTCCTGATTGTTTTCAAGTACTCCCTGTTCTGAAGCACAAGCAATTTGGCCTGCCACCGACTGGCCCTAGCGCTGGGCTGCCATGTCTGAAGATGATGGCTAGCACACAGGTGCTCGTATGCTTAAAAGAGGGCAGCGATTCAACAAAACTGTGCGTGCGCGTCTGCAAAATACTACAGCGGCCTTTCATTGTAGGTACGAATCATGCATAATTGAAAGCCGCCCACTTTCAGACTTAATTTTAACCCTGCGAAGTGCTTTTATTAAACAGGCTCATTGGTATAATGGTTTAAACTCATATAATCATTATTATGTCACTAAATTTTATGGCAGAAGCAATTATGCAACGTGGTCGTGGACATGAAGTTGATTGACTTGAAGGACTGTTTGCCAGAGGGCTTCACTCCGATCCAGGACACCACGGATACCCGTAAGCAGTTTCCTTCAAAAATAAACTTTTTTTTGTTGTTGTTGCTTTCCTCCTCTCTCTCTCTCTCCGTCTCTCTCTCTCTCTCTTCTCTGTAGTCATCCTGAGGGAGCACTTCTCCAGAGGTTGTGAATGTGAATGTTTCATGGGCTCAGGTTTAGCTTAATTTATGATAATGCGAGAGAGTAAAATAAACATTTTGCCCTGAAGGTAGGAGGAGAGGAGAACGATGAGTCATTGTTTATCTCTGCCAGAACCCAGCTTTTCTTTATGATGTGCTTATTTATTTATGTATTTATTTGTGCAGAGCGGGAGTGGATGGTGGTTATCTAATATTAATGAAATGCATTCCCTTGATGCTTTAGTGCTTTTTGAGTGCTATGTATTTCTCCCCTTCTCGTCTTCTCTCTTCTCCTCTCACCGCGCCTTTGAGAACGCCGCAATATTATTTTGGCATTGGGAGTGAGGGCAGCTTGTTTATTATTTTCATTATTATTGCATTTACACGGCCCTCGCCCCGGCGCCGCCTCAAAACGAATGGGATGGGCTCAGGAGTAATATGGCCGAGTCTGGTAGCAGGTTCTGGAGGAATGACTAAAAAGAAGATGGAATCTCATTGGGCGCTGGTTTTAATGTGCCACTTTATTGTAGTAAAACCATGTTTAATAGATGCCTCAGCCACTATATTGCCATTTCACTCTCAGTCAAGCCCCTTATATCCTTCTTACACACTTGACACTGAAGATTCCCCTCTAGCTCCCAAAGACGTTTTTACGCAATTATGATGGGCTTTCATATACTTATATGATGTTTTGAGGCTGAAGGCACATACACGTTGCATTTATAAGGTGTTCAAATATTAATGCATATATATATTTAGCTAGTCTGTCTGAATAAACCTTTAGGAAATAGGTAATATATATAATATGTAGTTAGATTGTTGTGTCATTGTTCATAAGGCTTCCCAAGGACAAATAGGTCAGTCGATATGTTTGCGTAATGTAGGTTTTAGTTATGAGTCTGTGCATTTGAACTCTGGTGTAAATGTAGTTAGACTGCTGATAAATGAAAGACATAATTAGGGATGTTATGTTATGACTCTTAAATCTCTTTCTCTCTCAGAGGAGCAGGCTTTGAAGAAGGAGAGGCTGTGTGTGAAGTTGGTCCCCAGGAACAGCACCGACACGGCTATATGCGATGTGGTTATACAGGGGAAATCAAAGCACAGCCTTGCTAATTATACATTTATAGGGTAAGATATCATATGTTTGGATAAATCGAGTGTAGTTCATATCACAAACATGACATGTTTTCTGAGAATTATTTGTGTGTGTTTGATTTAGATGTTTTGGTCACTATTCCCTCTGAGGGTAAAAAATTACCAAAGTAAACATCCTGGAGCCGTGTTTATTATGCTGTCTGAATCGTCATTTTTTTAACCGAAGTGGATTGTTCTTCTGGTCTGTCTGTTTTGTTTTTTTTTGTTTTTTTTTTGTTTCCTCTAGTGCCCCTCAGTGCCTGTGGCCTGCTTCAGGCATTATGGGCGCTTGCTTTACTTGTGCTGCTTTTCCAACAGCTTTTAAAGCCACCCCTGATATGTCTTACAAATGTTAGTATTTGAATTAGGGATGGGAAGTTTTGTAAATTTTTCATTTTGAATACTGATAGATCTCAAAAACGAGCACTTGAGTACTCGGGGCGGCGTGTGGCGAAAATGAAAATATTTTGATTAAAACTCTTATTTTCGAAAAAGAAGCATCTTCACAAATCTTCACATCTGCACATCTGCACAAAAGGACCCAAATGAACTAGGTTGAGTATCAACTCAACAAGTTAAATGTTCTTGATAATGAAACAAGCTGGGTTTGTCCACAGAGAGCTGAACAGTTTGGGGATTTGGTATCAGCTGGGAAGAGTCACTAAGTCGCAGGAGACGACGCACAAAACCTCCTCTTCCTCTACAACCACTCTTGATGTCGTCAGGTAAGAATACATATAGCCTATAAAGCCTATTTTAATAGGATATTCCTTAACTCATGAGGAGAAATTATTCATTGTCGTTGGGTCTCATCGGATGTTGGATATTCCAACAGTCTGTAAAATTAAGTTACCTTGTATGTAGGAAGTTGTAAGTTCCACCTTTTCGAGTAGAACAGAATGCAGCACGAGATAACTGAGTGTGTTTCCATTGATAACCCGAAGTTCAGCTCAGACAAAAAAAGCCACAAGGTGAAGAGAGACTGCCATGAGGAGAGCTCAGTCTGTTGTCTGCTCTTACACACAACACAAACACACAGTCTGCCCAGCAGCCATGCACATAAACACACAGCCTGAAGGGAAGAAGACAGAGAGGGAGTGTGACTTTGTACCTCATCCAACTCAAACATGTCAATTATTTATGAGCAGGAAGTAGAGGGGTTTTTCCTCTGTAAATAGTAAATAAACAATCACTGTTCCCCTCCAATGGTTGGTAGGAGGGGGCATATGGATGGTGCCAACTGAAAGTGCTAGATTTAAGCATGCCAGAAGGCAATGAGGGTCCTGGCACTGCAGTTAGGGCCAGTGCACATAAAGCTTAGATGGAATTTTATTTCTGCAAACTTTAGCCACTTTATATTTCAATACCAGTTCAGTGCTTGAGGATTTGATAGATAATGTAGTCTGTTTTGTGTTTCCTACTTTGGAAGTTATCGTTGTTGGTCAGTCAGTCGACAACTCATTATCTCTGTTCCAAAACCTAGTCATCTAACATCCTAACAACCATGGAATCAAAAGTGACTGATCTGGAACATAGACAGCAACTCTGTGCGCCACACAAATTGGACAGAGCAACTGATTTCAATACATTTTGTTGTTAGCAGGTTGCTAAGCTCTCAGTGTGTGATACCAATGAACATACAAATATGCTTAATTAATGAACCATAAATATTTGGTATTTATGAAACTCTTGATACTTTTCAGTATATTCAGTGTATTATTCATAATAATCATCTCGTCTGCCATTTTAAATGTATCTTTATTTGTATTTATTCTTAAAAAGCAGCATCATTTTGTACATCATTCCTTTCAAAGTGCCTTTTAGTGCACTCAAATCTCCTGGGAAGTTTGTTGTACAAGTTGTGAAGTCATATTTGTGAAGTCAGTCAAATTACTTTGGGTAGAGCAAGATGGTGATGTACCTTTTCTACAAAACATACTTAAAAATGAAAAATAAAGAATGCATATCAGGTATGTTTTTGCTTTTTTATTATTCAATTATGAAAGTGCTTTAAACTTAATTCTAATATATTCGATTGTAATTGTACAATACGATTGTATTTTGTACATGCAACTTGCAACATGCAGTTTTTATTGTTAATGAAAAATGCAACATATATTTCAACAAATTTACTGTCAAGACTTGTGCATCCATTGTGTCTGGAATGTTTTCTCACTGACATGCCTCTAACTTGACAAGTAAAAAAAAACAAAGATAAATTAGAATTTCTCACTTCCTCACTCAGAAATACAATCTTTCCAAACAATGACTCAAACACATTATTTGCATTGGTATTGACTGTGTAGTAATCTTGCTTGATTTTGGAAAATAAAATATGTCTTTCTACAAACTTCAGTGAACAAAACGGTGTATTGTCAGGTGAATGATCAAACACACATGTACCCAACAGTACTGGACAACATTTAAAGAACTTTATATTTTTCCTTCAGTTTTGTCCACTTCAAATTAAATATGGCGTTGAATCTGACTTGGGCCAATTCTCACATAAATTCTCTGTGATCATCGGTCGTTTTTATCCCGCGATGAGCATACGATTTTACAGTGGGGTCCACTTGAAATATTTTCTGAAGTTTTGCTCTTTGAACCTTTGCTCAAGACCGACCTCTGAAACCTGCCGTGGTTTCGTGGCTTGAATAAAGCCCTTTGTGCTGTGTATTTTTTTGGAAGGGGCAGCTATAAGGGAGAAGCGTTTGATGTCTCTGAGTCATCCTACATCCAGTCCCACACTTTTCACACACTTCCGTCTCACCCTGTTAATTCTTCACTCTTTTGAAGCCACTTTTCAAGTTGGAGAAGAATAAATTGTACCTCCAAGCGAGGATCCACGCCTCCCCACTCCGATACCTGCTGTGATCACAGACTGTGCACTTTGGTGTTATTACATTTCATGCTCTTACTTCTGTGTGAATGTCCAACCGCAATATGTGAATCTGTGAAAAAGAACTTGGTTAAGAGGCACAAGAGGTAACCAAGTGCTTTATTGAAGATGTTTTCCGACTAGCTTCCACTTGAGCTAAATGTATTTGCTAAAGAATAACACTTTTGTTGCTTTTAGTGCATGTCCATGAGCTTTGAGGTAATTTATTGTTCTTCTAAAAGTTTAAAACCACTCACTTCTGGCTAACAATAGAATACAATAGAATGTAGCAATTCATGTTCAAGGTTGTGACACAGTGATGTTATGGTAAACTAAAACTATTAAGTATAATTGTCAATAATTGAAATAAAGCTGAAATTGAATAAAATAGATGAAAAACTTAAACTTAAAGGTATAGCGGAGGATCTTTCCGAATTTTAGATAAGACCCGCCCTCTCCACTTTTTGAAAAGTTTGATTGATTCACCAGAATGATTGACAATTAGGAGGACCAATAGTATAGGCATTCCACCCGGAAGTACTTCCACTCCGCTATACCTTTAACTTGAACGATAATTAGAAGTGGTGCCTTGGCAACTAACAGAAATAAAATTGCTAAAACTGAAATAAAAATAAAGCTAAACAGAAATATAAAAACATATAATAATACAAATAACAGAAGTACATAACAAAATACCTAAAACTTAAACTAAAATTAAAAAGGAAAATTAAATTATAAAATATAAAAGTTAGAGCTAATTCAAAATGTTAAAGGGGTCTTATTATGCCCTTTTACGAAGTCTTGATTTTGTTTTTGTGGTGTACTAGAAAATGCTTTCATGCTTTATTACATACATTATTACAGCTCATCTCTCTCCAGTCTGGTTGAATGCGTTGTTAATTTTTTTTTTCTTATACTGTAGATACAATATTATCCACCATTTAATCATATTTGGCAGAAAACTATGGTAATGCAAACAGTAATCGATCACAAAATCATGGATAATTTTCCTAAGGAACGGTAAACAGTCTTTACAAAAGCAAGAGCTTACAAAAGCTAAAGTAAGCACTACATCAATACTGTAATGTTAGTTAGCAGGCTAGCGGAGGCAAAGCTTTGCCCTTCGTTTACATCATAGCTATCATAGCAACTACAGAAAGCTTATAATTGGAACTGTTAATAGAAAACACAACTACAAATAATAAGACATGCTTACAAGTTGTGATCCATAAACAACAGATTTTCCCGACAAAATGGGAATGGCTACGTCTTTCAAGAGAAGCTTTCTGTGTATAGCCTGCATTGTACTCTCTTCTGGAAGCTGTTCTCCGTAAAATGTGCACAGACAAACGTTGAGGTTATAATTCAGGTACAGTGTTAAAAATAAATAGTAACTTCTCTAAGTATGTCAGCCTTAGGACAAACTTTTTCCACCTACAACAACTCTTTCCCTTCTCTAAAGCATCCCAACATGGCCTCATCCCCTCTGTTGCGTGGGTTTCTGTGAATGCCTTAAAAAGTGATTTTTGTAAAAAAAAAAATATCTCCCTTTGCATTGAACTTTGAGCGTCGTAACTTTGCAGATGTTGTTTATGTTCAAACAGCAACATTACACACTAACTAAAGTTAAAAAAGTGAAAGTATAATCAAGGACCCCTTTAATAAATATTATTGTAGTAAATTATACCTTAGTAAGCTAAAGGTCATTAGAAAGATGTATTTTATCTAATTTGTTAAACTTAACATTTTTTTTGGATTTGATTTAATTTATTCAAAATAAAATGTTATATACTTATTTTCCCTCTGTGATGTAACCAAAAATGGTATTAAAGATATCAGAATATGTTGTCACAGAATGGCAAAATAGAGGCTTTAGAATAGGAAGCCTGCGTTCATGTCGCATTACAAGGTTTGATGCTGTTCTTGCCTCGTTTCACACAAACTCTGCGGGCCCATCAATGTTTACTGTTTGTATGACTCTTTTAAGACGCCGTCAAATTTAAATGCCTTTTACAGTTATTTGAAGGATGTTTTAAGCATAGTCAATAAGGAATAAATGTTTAATGACCCGCCCTTTAACTTTGGATGCTGGTGGTTCTGCAAATAAACCTTTTTGCCTCAGGCTACAAGGACACTAATCACTGTGTTTGCAGACTACTGAGTAAAAAGTTGTTCAAATCACAGTTTCCCTTGCTGCCTGTTTGAAATTTCAAAGCATTTCCATGAATCTCATTTTTTTTGTCCATTTCTCCACTTTGTCTTGCTTATATTTATATTACTAATATTAATGCTTATGTGTACATTAAATGTTCAACATTTTATTTTTACTGACAATCTTATGTTTTAGGTGTTAGTATTGCACTGTGAATACTGTATCTGGCATCAAATTGCCTGGTGTCAAGTTTGTGACCCCCATTTCATTCAAACTAGGCCCGTTTAATCCAGTTCCAGAACCATAGATTTTAGGGTTGTTGTTCTTCAGGGTGAGCTCTTTAAAGTCTACAACAGATCTTCTTCTCCTCTCTTTGCTGCCATTTGTCGTCCTGATAAAACTGTCATCTCTTGCTCTGAAATCTGACCTCTAGATTGACAGAGAACATAAAGTTGCCTTGTGTTAATATTTCGGTTTCTCTTTTTCTTCATAGAATCAAGGTTTCAGGCATTTCTCTCTGAATGATAGGGCAATATACAGTAAGACAGGGAAAGTTTTTATATCCAAAAGCCGAACAGTATAAATGTAAAGGTCAAGCATATTCCCCATTGTGAGCAGGAAGATTTTTTTTATGCCGTCCCATGATTCACTCCACTGATTCACTACTGGAGGTCAGTAAATATACGACCACATTGGCAACTTTGAAAGAACTTTAAAAACAAAAAATTACTTCAAAAAAGTTTGCAATCTAGATCAGGCATTTCACTTTAAGAAATAAAAGACCACCCTGTTAACATATTGAATCAAATTAAGTGTTGTATTTTGGGTTTATGTGGTCTGTAATAACAGGCGTTTAGTACCATATATTTGTATACATCACAGGATAACCTTAAAAGTTAACCATTTCATTTCTGTGATATTAGTACCACCAAACCAATTTTATTTTATTTTATTTATACATTTTTTGTTTATTTTATAATAAAATATATCAAGTAAATGTTGATTTTATTTTAAATAACTTGCGTATTGCCAAAATTACAGGAGTTAAAGTTGTGATCTCAAGAAAACAGCAAAGACAAAAGTTATAATATGACAAAAAATAAATAATACTGCAAAAAAATAATGCATGTACTCTACGCAGCGTAAGAGTAGCACTGATGGACGGGTGTCAATCTTTCCGCTCTTTGTTGGTTTCAGTGACCTCCGTGTCACCTACTCAACATCTGCATTCCAAACAATGGCTGATCTACCAGTTCTCAGGGAAGGCAGGGCTTGTACGAGATCTGTTGTGACACCATCCTCAAATGTGTTTTCCAGACACTTTTCTGTGTACCCTTTCCCGGAAAGCCCTAAAAAGCGTGCAAATTTCCATACACATCAAGTAAACTGAAACTGAGCAGTGCCACAAACAATAGAATCATCAGCAAAGATCTGTGGCTCTTTAGAGATTCTACACTCCCATATTCCGCTACGGAATTCTTCAAGATTCTTCCTTCTCCACACCTGACATGGAACTTTAAGTGGGGTAATGACAAGCGGGAAAGCCGCCACTGCAGAAATCAGCTGTCTACAAGCCGTAGGTTGTGTGGGCTGCCTGCTCGGAGCGAGCGCTGAGGTGTTGTCATCGAGGATCTCGGATGAGTGTCAAAACACCGGCTTCCAGATTCCTCTCAGTTCGCACAGTATTATTTTTATATATAGTTTTTATCCCAGTCTTTGCCTCACCGAAGGCTTTGGCAAATTGTCCACAGTATGACAGATGTTCTAGACGTCTCCTCCCCGAGACGGACTTGTGCTTCCGCTTCTACGTCGATGCCTTCTTGAGTTTCTCATCAGCCACCCGTGGAGATTCCAGCATGTGGGATTGGGCTTTTGATATTGAGATTACTCTGACTAATTGGCTCCTTTTACGTGCCTCTTGAAATTTTCCGGGTTGTAATTTTGCCTTGCCTGTAAATACCGTGGCGACTCTTTTGGTTCGTGCAACAGTTTTAAAGTACATGAAATTGTGTTCCGTTTCATCATTAGTGTTAGTCCGAGCACAATTTTGTCTTCTTTTAGTCTACCTACACCGCTCGTATGTGCCTGTCTCCTCTAATTTGTCCAGTCCTTCATCCCAAGTCAAGCCTCTTCCTCCTCCTACCAGGCATTGTGATATTCTTGAGCGCTTGTCTTTGTGTCCACTTGTCTTCCATTTGGCCTTATTAGGAATCAACCATCAACTGTCCTCAGTTTGTGCCTCGAGACCTTCGTCTGTCTTCAAACTCTGATCTTTCTTGGCCTCTTCGTCATCCGTAGATCTAAGTGGAGCATGTTGAACATCTAAAATGTCTTAAGATACAGAATCCGTTTGAGGCTTTCTCCCTTTCTTTTTAACGTATGTTGTTGTGTACAAGCTAAATGTTGCAATTCTTTACATCTTAATCCCAGTTCTGTTTTAATTCTTGGAGGTATTATGGTATATTTAGATATTCAAAATGGGATTTGTGTCACTGTGGCTCTGATGGGTTTGAATGATGATTAATTGTACTCAAAACTCCAGTGGCCGACGTAATGCAAGCCTCGCGCTGCCATTGATTATGTAGCCATGTTTATATTTTAAGAATTAGATGTGTAATTGATATGCCATATGCTACCCAAACACAGTGTACCCCAAAATGTAAAAAGCAAAGAATTGGGATTGAGTATGGTTACACTGTTTGACAGCTCTGAAGATTGGAAAACGCTTGCTCCTGCAACTTATATTGATTCAAGCTTATATTTTATTTCACTTTTTGAGAGGCGGCACAGAGACAAAAAGTTCTGGAGATGTTTTTCTGGGTGCTTGACACTGACACAATGAGTTGCTCTATATAAATACTGCATTTTAAACACACAAGATGTTAGATAATCTTAAAATGGTCACTTTTCTAAAGACCAACTCTTATCTCAATTTTGACCTTATCAAATTGGTGATGTTTTACGTCCAAATAGATTTGTGTGTCGTAAACAGGCTTTTCACTGAATATATCTCATTTCCATTTTCTGTATCGCTCGGTATTATTCGCTATTGTTTTGGCTTGCTCCAGTGACTGGGGTAGTTGAGGCCAGTTTCGACGAAAGAGCATCCGGACCATCTCCTTTCAGTTTATGGCTGTTTGTGAAATGTCTGGATGCGCGTAGAGCCATGTCCCCGGCTTTCTCTCCCCCCTGCGTTCGAGTCAACCTTTGCAAACGAAGGGAAGTCTTCATTAAATGTGGCAATCGGTTCCACAAGATTGATGCCAACCTTTTAAAAATTCACCATTGGGCCGAATTGAACACGGGCAAATGCTGATGCAGATGAACAGGGAGAAGTCGGCCCCATCGAGAGAAATAAATCTGAGTTGCAGGCTTCAGTTCATAAATACCACAGGCTGTCAGGAAGCATGTTTTATTGCCTCTGATAGAAATTACTGCATTTATTTATCTCATCACACCTGATAGAAATGCAGAGTAGCCACTCAGGACAGACCTGTCTTCAGTTTACTCATGAGCTGACCCACAATTACCATTCATTTATTCGGATGAATATGTACAGTTGATCTCTGGTGGACAGTGTTTGACTAAAAAAAGTGCTTCCAGAAAGGATAGATGACTGTTTTTCTAATTTGGCTTTTGCCTTTGCATAGCAGATTTCTACAACAAAGTAGCCAACTAGATTTGCATTTGCATCCTTTGCCCGGCCCGAGCACTTCAACCATTTCATCTATTTATTTCAGACATACCCGTCTTCCATTTTCAACATCTAGGCATCTCCTGCTTTGCATTGATATCACATTTCAGAAGCTTTTCCAACATCCACTTCTGCACTTACCTTCCTAACTTACTCTCAAACTCTGGATTCTCCCGCCGCCTAAATGACATCTTACTCCCCTTGGCGGTGTCACTTTGCTCCTAATCTTCTTCCAAACATGACTCCGTCTGACTTTAATGCATCTGATGCATCCTGTAACCTGTTGGAGATGCTCATTTGGTCTTCAAAGCATGTCTAAAGCAGAATTATGCAGCGCTCCTGATGCAGAGAAACTCAGGCAGCGAGGCACTGAATTTATTGATTCCCGTGAGTGAGTCAGAGAGTGTAATTCACCAGCGCCTGATTGATGAGGAGAGCAAGTTCAAACTGTCCATGAAGTGCAGTGCATGCTATTTTTGCTCTTCCCCAAAACTTTGATATGGTTAAGCAGTTTGACTTGAAATCATCAGAGGCTTCTTTTGTTTATGCAAATGTTATTCTAATTTTGTATTATTAATATTATAATAAATTGCATTTATTCAAGTATAAATGTAGTAGAAGTAGTATTTGTTTTTGTTCAGTTTACAATTAAATTTAGTATATTTAAATACTAGCATTTATTATAAAATAAATAATTTTAAGAAATAATAATAATAATTATTTATTATATATAACTACTACTACTACTATATACTACTATTGATATTTACATAATTATATTCATCACATTTCATTATTGTAAATTATTGTATGGATTTTGATCAGATAATTTGGTTTGCAGAATCTTTTTAGCATTACCACAAAATTATTAGATTCATTGGCACTCCTATGGTATAAAAGGAATCTAGTGTAAAACTCCAAGGAAAAGTAAGTCCAACACTTTAGCTGTCCATGCAGGGTGACACTAATGACCTTAACCACAGACACCCTCCTTGGACTGATGAGGTGTGTGTGTGTGTGTGTGTGTGTGTTATAGAGAAACAGAGAGAGAGAGTGTGTGTAACTGTGAGTTTTAGGACTGTTTCTGGGCTTCTGCTGCTGCTGCTGTTGTTGATCTCTTTGTGTGTGTGTGAGAGAGAGAGCGAGAGAGGGAGAGAGAGAGAGTGTAACTGTGAGTTTTAGGACTGTTTCTGGGCTGCTGCTGTTGTTGATCTGTGTGTGTGTGTGTGTGTGTGTGTGTGTGTGTGTGTGTGTGTGTGTGTGTGTGCACGCGCTGACCTACATTATGAGGATACAAAGTCCTAATATTTTGGTGTATTCAGGTTTCAGGCCACGCCCCCTACATTAGGACATGGTGATGTCCTTGTAATTCAAAACCCAAAATAAACAAAACGATTTTTTATTAAAAATGTAAAAATGCAGAACGTTTTCTGTGATGGGTAGGTTTAGGTGTAGGATTAGTTTGAGGGGATAAAATAGACCGTTTGTACAGTATAAAAAACATTATTCCTATGGAATGTCCCCATAAACCACCAATACCAAGGTGTGTGTGTGTGCGTGCATGCGTGCGTGTGTGTGTGTTCCTGGTAAACTCTATGTTATGGGGACAAAATGTCCCCACAAATATGGCAATATCTGAAATCTGTGATGGGTAGGGTTAGAAGATAGAATATGCAGTTTGTACAGTATAAAACGTATGATGTCTATGGAAAATCTCCATAAAACATGGAAAACCAACGTGTGTGTGTGTGTGTGTGTGTGTGTGTGTGTGTCTTATAGCATCCTGTCTCTTAACTCTTCTTATTACCATGACTCCATGACAACCGCTCACAGGCACCTAAGAGCCACAGACAGGGAGGGAGAGAAAATGGGAGGTTAATGATCAGTTGGAGTCAGTGATTCACAGTAGTTAAAGATGGAGACCCACCATCAATGATTCCGATTACATTTATATTCTAGCTTTAAGAACTTTTTAAAGAGCTGATTAAGGTGTGGATCGCAGTGATATTGTACAGTCCCAGTAAAGTATGCCAGATCTCAGCAGTTTGGTGCATCATTCACAACTTAGCACTTCGTAGACACTTTGAACTGCACGGTGTAAATTGCATTCATGACAGATTTTGCAGCATGTGTTTGCGTTGTTACCTGATTCGCATAATTCCCTCATAATTCCTCAGGCAGCATGTGCAAATAAGCAGTTCTATCAGTGAACACTGAAATTCTAGAAAGCAAAAACTTTTCTATATAACACAGTCTGTGAATATCTCCTTCTAGAATCTTTACATTGAATATGGTGTTCCTTTTGAAAATATATATTCATTATTGC
>NC_139978.1:18557611-18645111 GCF_963993115.1 Abramis brama
AGGTTGGCGACAGGGCATGAAAGACTGCATACAGCTTCTTTTCCAAAAAAGCCATTAATGATTTATTCTCGTGGACTACGTAGAGGGAGCCTGAGGAAAATGTAGAGTCGGTTTACAACTTGCTTGGCTTGTGTGCATGATAGCGTATACCACTAAAACTGTGACTGATGTTGCTTCCAAATGTTTGTTTCTGGATTAATCCAGATTTAAGAATCTTTACTCTCAGTCTTCCTTTAGGGGGAGACCAAGGGTCTTTGACATTAGAATTAGAATAATTATTGTCAGATTAAAGATACTTCTGCATTTAGGCTACATTTTAGTTTTACCCTATTCATTTTAATTCCTGGTAAATTACCATAAAATTGCCAGAATGTCTTTACCGGTAAATTCAAAAATGTGCTGTTCACACAAGCAACAGCGTTCTGATTTTTACCAGTAACAGACCATTCACACATCAGTTCCAAAATACTGGTAAACTCTGTGATGGTGTCATTAACTGAAAGTTCATTCCTTTTTTCCGAAGAAGGCTAGTTATTTTATCATACCTGACAGTATCGCTAACTGTTTTTGACAAATCTCTTCATCCGCCCGGAAGAGGAGAAGAACTTTAGTTTTGGTATCACTCCAATTTGAAGACATTTGTAAACAGTGCTGAGGTAAACATGTCACCTGCGTCATAATTTTATGAATGGCTTAGAGCCGTTGCTCTTTCAACGGCTTCTGATTGGCCCAAATCACTTCTTGCTTCTGCGCATTCTGACCTCGTACGTGCACAATACCGGTAATCTTCATTCCGCGTTCAAACAGCGCATATACAGGTAATTAACTGGTAATGTTACAACTTTGATTACTGGTAAATTGCCGGAACCAATTTACCGGTGTATTTGAAAAGGTCCGGTTCACACATGGTCTGGTAATTTACCGGTAATTTACCAGTAAAGACTGTATGTGTGAAAGGGGCTAATGAAACATGAAACAAAATGAAAACCTTTTAGGTTTACTTGGCTGAAGTGTTCATCCATCCATCCATACATCCAACAATAATTGACAGCGTACTGCTGCTGTTGGGCAGGTACACGAGACTCTGATGTGATATTTATTTAATTATTTATTTAGCATTAAAATACAATTAGCATTACAATTAATATCCCATTAATATCCCCTTTCTTATCATTACCAGTGGAGAAATATTTTGTCTTTTACTTTTCTGTTCATGCTAAAAATATAAATGTGCTCTTCTATTATTTTCTAAATATGTCTGTAAGTTTCTTGGAGATTTAAGTCAATTGTAAGACTAATGAGAACCACGTGCCTGTGGGCCTAATCACAGTCCGGGGTATCATTTCTCAGCCGTCCATCTCCCAGCCCAGAATAAGAACTGTTCCTTCATTAGTCTCCAGCCTATCAAACATGGCCGCCCTCAATAGATGGGCCTGTCTAGCCTTCCCATTGCCCTCATGTTCAGCAGTCTTTGTTATCGCACATCTAATTAGAACTTGATAAAAATATTTCCCTCGAAATCCAGCCATTAAATATAGGTTAAGGAGATTTATGATCAAATATGCTCTTAAAGATCTTTTAATGGGTCTGTGGACTCGTTAAGTTGGTTATTAACGAGCCCCTAATACATAGTGCGATTTAAACTCTCAATGAGATTCTGGGGAATGGAGCCATTTCTGATAAGGGGGAAGTGGGCCCCCCAAAGGCTGTTTTGAAAGTGTGCTGCCTGCTTTGTCTCTAAATATATTAAGAGACTCATCTACAGCTGTTTATTTTCTAAAACACTGACCAAATTCCCACACACATGCTCTCAAAAATAAATGCTTATAGACAGCATGCTATTGTATGTGTTGTCAAAATTGTTGTATGTATGTATGTATTTATTTATTTACTTTTCTATTTTTCTAGATTATATTTTTTGGGGGGGAGAGTCATAACGCATGATATTTTACAATCTAAACCAACTCTGACTGAGTAAAACGGTTTTTAAAATATTAACAGAGTTGACCTTGACAGTCATGAGGCTCTCTAGGGGTCTTCTCTATAATTTCCTGTTTTGTTTTGTTTTGTTTTGTTTTGTTTCGCTTCATGTTGTTTTTGGTATTTTGTTTGTTTTTGCGTTTGGTTTTGGTGTTTTGTTTGTTCTTGTTTTTGCTTTTGTTTTTGGTGTTGTTTCTTTTTGATTTTTTTTTTTTTTACTATATCAGTGGTCCATGCTCCATGCACTTTATATGGACATCTGCCATATATTTGGACATCTGACATCTGTCCATCTGAAATCGACATCTAGCCATTTAAAGTCAATCAGGCTATTGTATCATAACCGCGATTGGCTACTTCATTCAGGGCTCAGTGTTGTAGCTGCACTGTTTGTTAGGCCAAACTGCAGCTGTCAAACCTTATGCACATACTCTCATCTCTCAATGACACATCTAAGCTACAGTGTCTACTGAGCCTCATGTCAGGGCGAACGTAATGCTACGATGCTTAGCATAATTAATGAGGAATGGCGGTGCGGCATTGGTAGATTGGTTTAAAGAGATGATGAATGGTCCGATGGCTGCACCAGTGGCTGCCAACGAGGCCTCTCATGCTGTCATCCCTCCTGCCTGAGTCCTGGCACACATCATTACTCACCAGGCCGAGGTGCCACTTTACATCGCCCTGCAGCCGCCAACATGGAAAACTTAATAACACTCCCCAGCTCTGAGGGGATCTATTGGGGCTCCATGCCAGTGATTGTCTACTGTAGAGTGCTAGTGCAACTTAAGTAGAGGTATGGGATGCTAGCTCAGCTCAGAATAGCTCTCACGCTGACTGTAGCCCACAAATACGGGCACTGACCCTATTGCGTGACCCTAACACCACTTTCTTGCCTTAATTTGCTTCTCTTTCTTTTATGGTTCAACATCCCTTTCCAAGAACGCCCTACCTCCTGCTTCAGCATGGTGAGTTAGCATACCCACAGAACCGCTAATTAAGAGGGGATTTGATGTAATTGTGCCTTCTGCTGCGGCCCATCCGGCACACGCAATTTAGCGGCGGGTCCATTGCCAGCTCTGCCCCTCATGCATGCTCTGGAGAGGCCGAGCTCATTTGCTCAGAGTCTCAAAACAACTTCAGATCACTATGCTAGAATTACAGCATCACTAGACCTCTCACATGCCAGAGCTAGTACTAATCTCTCTAGTACAATAGACTAATCCATAGATCACTTGGTCCAAATCAGTTCAATTCCTACCCCTGCATTTATATATAAAATGTTTATTATTATTATATTTTACATTTTTATTTTATTGTCTGTTTTATGTTGTAAGTTGTATATTATTACATTTTTTTATTGTCTGGTTTTTAATTTAATTTGGTTTATTTTACTTCAGTGTCTTTACTTTTTGTTATTTTGTTTATTGTAATTTGTTTTATTGTGTTTTTATTTTTATGTGTATTTTATTTTATTGTTTTTATGTTATTTTTTGTGTTTTGTTTTGTTTTTATTTTGTGTTTTTTAATATTGCTTTTATTTTATATTGCTTCATTTTTTTATTTACTCAGTTATTGTATTTATTTTTAATACTTGCTCTTTGAAGACAGTTGATTCTGAGATAAAAGCTGAGAAAAATGCATTGTAGCACTTTAGTTTAGGGTTAATTCTCACTATTAACTAGTTTCTTATTAGCATGCATATATTACTAGGATATTGGCTGTTTATTAGCACTTAGAAATCACATATTAATGCCTTATTCTGCATGACCACATTCTACATCCCTTAATCCTACACAACACCTAAACATAACAACTACCTTACTAACTATTAATAAGCAGTAATCAGAAGTTTACTGAGGCAAAAGTCTTAGTTAATAGTTAGTTAATAGTGAGAATTGGACCCTAATCTAAAGTGTGACCAAATGCATAATTCTATGTGTTTCCAGGTGCAACGACGCTAATTAGTGACTCACTTCTGTAAATTAGGACAGATAGTGTTCATACTAACTGTGAACAGTACTGTCGTTTACTTGAACCATACTCCAGACCACCTTTTCAAATGGACTGAGTTGCTTAGAAACCATATGAACTGGACACCAATACCTTGTAAGCATCCTATGAAAGCATACTTAAGTATTTAGTATTTCTCTCTATGTAAATGTGCATTCTTTATCATTACATGGAGGAATAAAAAACATTATTAGAGATTATTTTTATCTAAAGCTAATGTTTCTTTACCTTCTTTATGGAATGGAACAGGTGATAGGTGCTGGGACTGCATTACGTTACAGTATTTCTGAACTATGTGCTTATTGCCAGGATTCAGTTGGAGCATTTGGCTCTTCTTTCACTCTGGAAGACAGATAGATCTGTGCCCAGTGGGTGATGCCTGCTGGCACCCAACCCTCTACCAGATTTCAAGGGCCACTTGTCACCCAGATGGAAAAATAACAATTCTCTTCTAAATAAACTTAATAAATCTCCCCCCTGCCCCCTTATCTCTCTAATCTCCCCCTCTCGCTCTTTCACTTTTTGTGCACTTCACCCAAAAACTTAAACCCAACAATTTACTCCACCTCATGTCGTTTCAAACCTGTAGAACTTTCCATCCATTACGAAAGGTGAATTTTTAAGAATCTCCTGGCGACTCTTTTCTTTTTAATCAAAATTATTGTTAAGTTTAACTCAGTGACTCAGTGATTTATTTGCATCTGTTAACAGCCCAATGGTGTGGAAGATTTTTCCAGTTTCTCGCACAAAGCTATTAAAAGACATATAGGATTATAGTGTCCTATGTGGAGCCTCGGGCCCTGTTTGTTGTAATGGCATGGAAAACAGCAACCAGTATGTTTATCCAAAATGTGAAAGAAACTCAAATGGGTTTGGAACAACATGAGGGCGAGTATATAATGACAGATTTTTAGTTTTTGTCCAAACTAGTACATTAAAATGTTGTGTTGCCGCATTTCTCTGAATGGCTCGTAAAAAAAATCTCATACAGTCTTACAACAAAAGAATAGCTCATGAGGTTGTACTTGTTTATAAGATCTCTGTCTTACTTACATTTCATTTGGGTTTTCTGTTCGGCAAGTTCAGGCACCATGTTGCTCTAAAGCAAAATATTGATCTTCTCACTTCAATCATGCATTAGTACGATGCACAATGATACAAAGTCAAGATGGAAAATGAATAAATGAAGAAAATCAGACAAAAAGAGGAGGAATGGCAAGGGCCACGACAGAGTCATTAAAAGGTGCTGAAAATAGCAGCGAGCCATCATCTGTTCTCATAGCACGGGTCAGGAGCGCTGACACTTCCAAAACTCCTCCTGTCAGGGCAGGGGGCCATTTGTATTCTCTCTCATTAGGCAATTTGACTAATGACCAGGCTGGGCTTTGGAGGGGCTCGGGCAGACCTCCTCGCCCAGGCTCTGGCTTCACCAGGCAGCAGCCTCTATTGGAACGGCACAGATGGCAAACCCAGGCGACAAAATAAACGACAATATGTCTCTAAGATGTCTTTAGGCGGCGGGCACAATTTTTCTTTAAAAGCAAGAAGGACTGTCTGTTTGATGGGAGAGCTGTTGAGATATCCAAAGGGTTAAAGCGTCCCATCTTAGCCCTGGTCCTTATCCCGTGTATCACTGTGTCTAATCTGCAGTTCACACCCACTGGGTATCCCTCCCTTTCTATCAACTTCTCCAGTTTTCACATCCACTTGCACTATTGTCCTTTATGCATGACCTGCTGCTGCAGTGAGTCAGACTTGCAGTCGGCTGTTGCTCTCCTGTGGTTTGGCTGGATGTTGTCAGTGTGAGCTGTGGGTGTGAGGAGATTAAATGCATGTTATGGGGTGAAAAGGTAAGGTTAGGGGAAGGACTGAATAGTTGAATGGAAAGAGCATTAATTACTTTACAGAGCCTGAATGTAGGGAAAATAATGATGTTTTGCATGTGACATTTAAACCCAAAACCTGTACAACACAGAATGCAAAATATACATAATTCCTCACCCAGGATACATAATACAAAAATAAATATATAAATATAGCTATATATTAATAATAACAACTTTTTGTCTAATGTTTAAATATAACAGTGCATGGCAGGGGAAAGTCTATATTAATGTAATATAATGTACACATATAATACTAAAATAAAACTAATACTACTAATAAAAAAGTGTATTGTTGTTCTTGTTGTTGTTAATATGTATTATAATCTATAGTATTTTGTATTATTTTATTTTGACCAATACGTGTTAACTGTGAGCATTAATAAATTGTAAAATATTATTACAATTTAAAATAACTATTTTCTGTTTTAATATAATTTAAAATGTAATTTATTCATGTGATGGCAAAGCTGAATTTTCAGCAGCTAATACTCCAGTCTTCAGTGTCACATGATCCTTCAGCAGCTTCTTGTTCCCTTTCTTTGGAATCGGGGTTACATACGTAACCCTAGATGTTCCCTTTCGAGACTAGAAGAAAGGAAAAATAATGAAAAGGGGGCATGCTTAATCAGCGTCCCTGCTCAATCACTCTCTTTTTTTTTCAGCACCCAGATCTGTGTGTGACTTGATTCGCTTCCTCAGATGGAGAGCTAGCTTTAGCTACACTCGCCTTTTTCTCTTCTCCCCAGGAATTTGTTCCTGGAAAGGGCACAGACGATCTAGGAGGAGCTGAAAAGAATGAAAAAGTGGGCAGAGAGCTTGGGGGAGCTTGGGGAAGGCTCACTGGAGCTGCACACTTATGAGTCCGGAGATATCGTTCATCTAAGACCCTGTTTACACCTGGTATTGAGATGCATTTTGGTTGATCAGATCACAAGTGGGCGATACTAAATACAGGTGTAAACGGGGTCTAAAACATTTTGAGCTTGTCCCCTTTCAACTTCCAGAGGTAGTCGAAATCGCATGTAGACGCTCATGTGGTTGAATGTGTTCGAACAGCCACAAAAGACCGCCTACTCTCCGCTTACTGACTTAATTCGTAAACATTATAGGAAGCTTGCTAGCCAGGATTTAAACTTTGTTGGCTGGAGACCCAAGTTTGGTTTGAACCAGGCACAATGTTCTCTCACCATTCCTGATTTCTAACACGCACTCACAGTGTTCGGTGTGGTCTTGCGGCTATCAGAGCAGAATTGAAAGCGAATGCTTTCCGTATGTTGTCTCCAGGCATGTTCATATGTAAACTGCGCGGGTTTATTTTGTTCATTAGATCGAAAGATCGGAAAAAAACATACATTTACCCGCCCATCGACCCTCCCCTCAAAGAAATCATGACAGAATTGTCTGAAAGTGGACAAAAGAGGCGTATTAAAATACTAGGTGTAAACGGGAATGTGTCTCCCTCGTCTACTTGTGATCCAATCGACCAAAACGATACAGGGCCTAAATGACCTTCCGCAGTCTCGCACTTCGAGCCGGACCAGTTTAAACTCAGTCTGGCTGTAGCACGAGTCATAAGTTTTACCAGCTCACCGTATGCAGCGGTTTGCTGTGTTGAGCAGGAAACAGATCTACTGACACCACATCTATTATATCAAAATCACAGACAAGCAATGAGTCCTCACTTTCCATGGAAGAAACCACTGAGAGGGCTTTCGCTTCTGGCAAAAAGTCAATGGAGCCAGCAGGAGAGGAGAGGGGAACTCCCTCTACAAGTTCTGCATGAGATTCCCTTGATCGTAGCCTCAGTAAACGTGGCGCTAGAGCCGTTGGGCTCTGCGGCTTGACTCTCTTCACTGCATACGCGGGCACAGAGGAACACAGCGCTTGAGTTGTCTTGTTGCCATTATTCTGCTTACCTTCTATCCTTTCTTCACACACTGCTATCTTCACACAGCACTCAAACAAGCGGCTTACTGAAGACAAAGAAGCTGATGATGTGTTCTCAGGCACCCTTCTTATACACTGGGGCGCACCTTGCGACATCATCGCACTGCATCAACCATTGTATGGAGTGTTTCTACACGTGCCTGAGACACTGGGTTCCATGAGGGCACGTCCCCATAGCATCAGCAGCTGACGCAGTGTTTTTTGTGGAAACCGTGATTCTTTCATAGATAGAAACTTGAAAAGAACAGCTTTTGGAACATAAATGTCTTTACTGTCACTTTTGAGCAATTTAATGCATCCTTGCTAAAATAAAAGTATTAATTTCTGTAAACAAAAAAATCTTATTGACCCCAAACTTTTAAAAACTAGTGTACAAACTGTAGTTGGGTTAGGTTTTTTCAGGAAGGTCTTTTCCGCTCCCCATCAGACTTGCTATTTCGCCATATATCATTTCCAACTTACTGAATTTCTCTTTCTCACCTTTCGCGAACCCCCGCCACCCCCACCCTCATCCTCTGGGGAAGAAATTATTTTTTTGTTTCATGAACTGTGCTGTACTGGCTGACCGAGTCCTCCATCTGTCAGTCTTTTAGCATTAGCCTACGTATAAATCTGATGTGTGTGCGAGTCGGTGTGGCGAGCGTGGCTGGCGGAAGTCCTGTGTGAGAGTGCATCCAACAATGGAAGTGTGAAGGATTAGAGCTCATAGCAGCATGTAAGGGAAGTCTTCTCTGCCTGCAGCAACCATCCGTCAGGGTTCGGGGGCTGTGGGGATGACAATGCCGAAATTTTTCACAACACCTGACACTGCTATTAATAAGGCAATGATCCTCATAGCCACACTCATACTCACTTCAGCACTCCCTCATCATTCACTCACTCTAACCGATCCCAGTGCTGAACGCACCACTCTAATCAGCAATGAATGAAATGATGGTACCTGTAGACCAGGTCTAATCGCATATCAAGTATTGGCAGACTGAAAATCCCTATTGTAGTATTTGTTTTGAATAAACAGATATCATGCATCATTGAACTGCACATCTGTGTCCATCAACCTTGTGAAGATCAATGAGCTCTTTTCGACCTGCACAAGGTGTTTTGGTCACAGCTAGTAGAGCATTGTGCTTGTAATGGGGCAAATCCAAGGTCATGGGTTTGATTGCTGTTGTACCTACTGGAAATTAAATGAAGTGGGTAGATGGGCAAGTTAATTGTTTTAAATGCTTTACAACTACTTGGAGCACAAAGACCCAAAGTTCCATAATGTGATCTCACCCGACACTTTGCATTTATAGGTGTATATTTCCTGAACACTGGCATTTTGGTGCTTTAGTACCTACAGACATTTCAAGCTGCTTCTATAATCTCAGTTATGCTCTTCCAGAGGAGCGTACATATCAGGCTGCCTGTGGTCTAACCTACTTGAGTAGAATGTGCCAGGCACCATACTTTACCTTTACGACTTCAGTCCATTCTGGACAAACATTACCTTAACACTCCTCCCCAACATGACCCCAAACTCACATCCATTTTTCTTTCCCCACAATCGCCCCCAAATCTTACCATCAAGCCATGAGCGTGTGCAAAAAGCGTGTGCATTTATGTGTGTATTAGTGTGGGACACCCAGTATGAATGGCGGGCGAATACTAAGTGCGATCTGATTGAAAACGCAATGCTTGAACAATAAAAGGGAATGCTCCGGCCTTCAAGTCCCACCTTCATTCATCCGACGCATTCTCGTTTCATCAAAGCCTTCCTAGCGACTATATGTTGATTCAAATGCAGTCCCCGCCAGCCTTGCTCTCTCCCCCCACGCTGTTGTTCAGTGATGCTTTAGCACATGTTTATTCACTTGTTTTTATGGACCGAAACAAGTCGTTATCATCCTCCTTTCAATTACCCGAGCCCTGCTGGTAAAATGACCTCTTGAAGCGCTTTGTTGTTCAATAGTCCATTCTAAAGCTGAGTGATGCATTCCCAGAGGCCTGTCTAATGGCCGTAAAGGTAGTATCCAAAACTATGTTAAAAATATATCCATAAGGGAAGCCCGAAGGGGCTATTTGAGTAGGTCGTTGATGGCTGTGGTGAAGTAATTTAACCTTGTATATCATTCTCTTGATTTTAGAGCTTGTATGATAAGTCAGAATGAGTCGGGCCCTCCTTTAGCTTTAAAGGTTTTAGGTTTCTTAGGGTGAGATGTATGGTTGACAGTATGTATATATATACACACACACACACACTGTGTCTATTATGTAGAATCTAGTTTAAAACACAGTAAAATCTGTTTTTAAAAAATGGATTTCTCAGATATATTCATGTATTTATGTTGTTTTATACCATTTTAAAAAAAAGTAAAAAATTTCCAGATGTAACAAATTAAAAGTTTAAAATATTTTTTTCAACTAAAGTGTGTGTGTGTGTGTGTGTGTGTGCGGTAATGCAAGGATGGCAATATTTGAAAATATAAAAATGCTGAAAGTTTTCTGTAATGGGTAGGTTTAGGGTTAAGGGATATACTATATAGTTTCTACTGTATAAAAATCATTATGTCTATGGAAATTCCCCATAAAAACCCAACATAGGTCCTAATGTTTTTGACATGAGGTTTTTTATTTTTTGGTTTATCACATGACTTGGATTTTGTGGACAAACTTTATTCATATTTCAATAAGTGCCCATCATAGATGAGATGTATTGAAGTAATTGTATGTATGAACCGTGTTTTATTGTATTTTCGAATAAATAACTACAAAAAAAAGCATCACGTCATTACCCAAATACAAATAGTACGTGAATTATGCAGTGCCAACCTTTGCCAGGGTGGACTGAGCTCATGATTGGGGGACTTTGTCATCATTTATAACATGTTCACCTTTTCCCCAAGACATCCTACGTGTGTTCAGATATTTATTAAGAAAAATGGACAAACTGTGGAAAAGTTGGGGACAAAGAAGCATTCAGCTTTTGCCAAAGTAATGAAACCGTATGACAGTTTAAGATATTCTTCCTGCCTTTAGCAGTAAATGTTACACTGTCGACCTCCAGGTAACTTATGAGAAGAAGTCCTTTGGTTTCCTCCTTCCATGCCAGCAGATCCCATTTGCTGTTGTAAATATATGGCACTGCTGTTAGTTGCCATACTCAATATGTTTTCCATGAGCAAACTCAGGCACTTTCTGATTTTTTTTTTTTGAGGGGATGGACATTTTCTTCAGTTCAGTCAATGGGAGCTATTGTGCGCTCGTGTCACCCTGTGTTAATTTGGGCTCTAATGTATTTGATAAACAAAGGGGCGCTCTTTAGCCTGACAGTCGTGACACCCTGATTCTTGCGTGGGCGCCGTGTGGCGCAGGGTTACGCCGTTAATAACCCACTGGCAGCCATCAAAGGCGCTTTAACCATGATCATTATGATAAAGGGCATACACTTAATTACAGGCCTGCTTAATTATAGCTCTGTTGAAGCTCGTTTGTTTGGTAGAATGCTAATTATACCACCGCACTCTTGGCAAGTCCTCTTTCAATCCACCTCTCTCTTTCTTTCCCGCTCTCGCTTTCTCTCCGAGAGCCGAACACTCTGGCTCATTTTCATGCAAATTGATATCCGGCGAATGTTTTGTCTCTCTCTTTCCCCTTTTTCTTTCGACGTGTGCGAGTGGGGCTTTGTTTTTGGAGTCGAACGTCTCCCTGACAAGACAGGATCAGGAATAATCAAGAGTAATTAACAGGGAAAGAGGGAGGAGAGCGAGTGGGGAGGGGGAATACAGTGGAGGATAAAAAAGGCTTTCATCTCGCTTTGTCTGAGCGAGTTTCCGAGGGGATTCAGGAACTTTAAGTCTTCTGCTATTTGCGGCCATTAGATTAAGTCAAATGCATTTTCAGAACATAGAAAACAGTACAGAATATTGCAGATGTTTGTTTGGAATATTACTTGTTTGGTTTTGTTTTTATTATCATTATTATTATTTAGAATTTTATTACAGTGCTCTCTTAATTTGTCCATAGTGGAGTTGTCAAGTATTTTTGTACAATGAACGTTACCCAGACAGCAACGTGGTGTCGGCCCAGATCTGGCCCACATCTGGTACACTTGGATTCCACATGGTCCAGATGTGGACCGGATCTGGGCCGACACTATATTGCTGTCTGGGTAAAATGTGTATTTGACCGTTGTCCCTGGCAAACAATTTCCTGCACTGTACTAGTTTCATGTCTCTACAGTTTTTTTTCTTCTCTGATAAAATAATTGATAAAATAATAAGCTGTTTGGCTGGTCTTAGCTGGTCTTCCAGCCTGGTCATTTCTGGTTTAGCAGGCTGGTTTGGTACGGCTGGTCTTAGCTGGTCAGGCTGGGAGACCAGCTTGATCATCTTAAACCAGCCAACCAGCTTAGACTGGTTTTAGCTGAGTTTTGTTCTGCAGGGATGTCTAGTTATTTTAGTTTTTGGTGTAATAAGCTGCAGTTGTCCAGTCCAGGTTTGGTTTTTCAGTAATAACCACTTCATTATCACTTATATATTGTTCTCTCTTTCCAGCTATGGATGATATACCCTTTATGATCTCCAAAAAATCTACCTCCACAACCAGAGATGAAGTAAGTTTTTTAAAAGGAAAATAATAATCATAGTTTTTCAAACAAATTTCCAAAACCCTTCCCCTGACTTTCATTGGTTGGACAGAGACAGATAGGCTGAGCTTCATTGGTTGAGCCAGTCTTGTGATGTTGGGCTGATCCCGATGCTCAAACAAATTTGTCGCTGTGCTACTTATGCAACCAAACTTTTGCTAGACCCCCCATCCCACCCAGATGCTGCCCAACCCTGTAACGGATCTGCAGCTGATGAATACGCGCAGACAGACAGAGCTGGCTCACGGAGGGCCATTTGGCCCCTGTCACAAGTGCTCTGCTCTTAGAGAATGAGACCGAGAGGATTAAAGATCTTAATCATGCTTACTTAACCATGAGTGCCACCGTAATGTTTCCTCTGTCTGTTTTCATATGTTATTTTTTATTTATTTTTTTCAGATACAGCCAGTCCATTTCTTGAGCATTGCCATCAAATCACCACAAGAGATTGAGGAGGAAGTAAGTTCAAATATGCTTAGGTGCCCTGAGAGTATGGCTAACATACTGTACATACACATGCGCACATTGTTTTCTATTGTATTACATTTGTGTTGTAACGCTTTTCTGTATGTGCTCTCAGTCATTGTTACAATTATCAGCTGCCAACATACTAAGCAGACAAGATTTTTGACGATACAGTGATATTTAGCAATATTTTTATTATTATTATTACATTTTAGGTATGTGGTGTAAGTCAGCTTAAAAAATGCTAAATGATAAATATTATCAGTAATTATTATTACATTTTTAAATTAATATATTTAGGTAATTTTACTTTTGATTTCCTGTTGATGTGGTGTAAGTGAGCTCTAAAAATCGCATGATAATTTTGAGAGCGTATAGGCAGCTGCAATGAAGTAACAAATAAGTATTATTATTATTGTAAAAAAAAAAAAGTAATGTTAATGAATATAGTTACAGCAATAACGCCATAAGAATGTAGTGCAAGGAGGCAGTAGTGCAAGTCAGTTTATAGACAGTTCAAAGAAAATGAACTTGGTGATACGCAAGACTGATAATGGCTTTCATTTCATTACAAGTCATTACAGAATATCTAGAATAAATTATGTGAAAACAACAGGATTTTGTTTTAAAATGGCAGTTTCTCTTTGTTTAGTTATACATATTTACTATCGCATTGACCCCCCTCCCCATCAACACTTTCCATGGCGAAGCAGGCTGTGATTAGAAGCAGCAGACCCACACGAGGAGGGGGGATTCATTAATTACAGCAGATGAAGTAAAGCAGAGATAGTGTAACAGCACTGGGTTTAGTGAGGTGCGCGACAGCACAAGATTAATGGAGAAGCGAGGGCTGACGGCGACTGCCCTGATAATTAGAATCAGTGTGAGAGCATCCACAGCTATTGTTCTTCAGCCGCATCTTCGACCTGGAACGCAGTTTCCCTGCCACCCTGTCAAAAATGCAAGCCGGGATGCTCTTGCTCTGAATCAGTCACTGTTGGTCGTATATTGCTTGTGTATGACCCTGTGACATAACAAATTAAAATTAAATTAAAAATAAATTAAAAATCAGAAATATATTATTATTATTATTATTATTATTGTTCTTGCACAGTTATATATAACATTTTATGCTCATGCATAAATACATGTAATATATATATATATAGCTGACTTACACCACATACCAAAGAAGAAATCAATAGGAGAATTACCTAAAATGTAATATACACACACTGTACACACACACACAAATGTATATATATACATACATATATATGAATGAATGAATACATATATACCTCATGCATGAATGAGGTATTTATATATATATATATATATATTATATATATGTTATATATATATATATATATATATATATACACACACACACACACATTCTCCTATTGATTTCTTCTTTGGTTTGTGGTGTAAGTCAGCTTAAAAAATTATACATTATAAATATTATCAGTAATTATTATTACATTTTTAAATGAAATATTTAGGTAATGTTCCTATTGATTTCCTGTTGATGTATAAAACATAATACATAATTTTTCTATTTATTTCCTCTTCAGTATGTGGTGTAATTGAGCTCCAAAAATAAAGATAATTATGTTAATAATTGTTTATAGAGTAGGCAGCTGCAATGAAGTGACAAAAAAAGTTTTATTTTTGGTATTTGTATTTTTTTGTATAGTTCTGTGCCAGTACTGATCTATTACTAAATAATATCTATGGTAATGTAATCATTTTGTTGTGCTATTTATCACATATTGTAATTGTCATTACTGCAGTAATTCTTTTTAGAAATAAGTAATGAGTATAACATGGATTCTGTCATGTAGAGTGTTGCAAAAGTTGTAGTTTTAAGTGAGCGTATAATATAAATCAGTTGCATTTATAGACCAGGAGCTGAATACATATTTCCAGTAGGAATCTGCACGTATTCTTTCATTAGTCTCTGGATGATAACTTCTCTGCTCGGGGCCTTGATGCACATCGTAATTGACTGATTGCTAATTCTATTAAAAACACATTCATTAAAAAGAGGCATTTTGTGACATTAAACATATGCACATGTAATTGCGGAAAAGCGTCGTAATCACAATCGGGTCCGTCGATAAGACCGCTCCCTAACAAGCATCACTTGAGCCATTTTTTTTTTTTTTTTGAAGATGTTGGTTCCAGCAATTACGCATTCTTTTCATTTCCCAAATGATTTGCAAAACTCGTAGAGATTATAATTGCTTTTAGCCACGCATATCTAATTTGTGTCTTTTTAAGTGTTAATTAGTTAGTGATTTGAGCTGACGTCTTTATGTAGTTTGCACAGCTGAAAAATGTTATTGAAGGGAGGCTAATGATTCAGGATGTGTGTGTGTGTGTGCACGCGTGTTTTCAGCTACCTAGAATATACAATAAAACATGGAATATAAAGATGCACAATATGTGATGTCATGCATGGCTTTAAACCAGACCTATAACATGCTATAATGGACGTGTGAGTGTGTGTGTGACTGTACATATGGTCATGTGAGGGAGAAAGAGACTGATAGGACACCCAGGCGGGGAGAAATTCAAATGAAGGGGGAATTAATGAAGACAACATGTCACATATTTTCACCTGCTCTGAGCAGGAACAGGAAATGAAGATCTGCTCATCTCGGAGGCTGCCGCCCATGTTCCGCATGTCACTGTCCTGTCACGGGCCTGTGTAAAAATGGCAGGCAGTGATTCATGCACTCTGTGATAACAGCCTATTCCTATCCATCCATCATTTATACATGCGCGCACATACACACACGTACTTGCTTATTTATTACTCAGGTGTTGTGTGTGACTTTTTATTATAACTAAGCGGCGTGTGACGTGTGACATGTTGGTGGAACTTGCAGTTTTGCTTCAGGTAGATGAAAGGGAGAGAAAGAGAGATTTCTGAAAGGAAGAACAGTGTTGTTGTGTGATCCTCCAGCATCACCTAGTGCTGCGATTCAGCATAACACCTTACAAGGGCATTTTATGAAGCTTAAAAGCAAGACCTTATGTTCAATCATATTTATTTTCCATTTTTAAAAAACGTTAAAGGAATAAATGAATGCTGTCTCTATTTTTATTTTTAGATGTGATTACTATATATAATGTTCTTTTAAATGATGTAAATCCCAATCCTCCTATTTTAGTCACTATAAATGATATGTTTTTTTTTTGTTTTTTTTATATAACAGGCTAATTATTTAAACAACAGGCTATACAGTAATTATATAATAGGCTATAATTATTAATTTATATTAATTATTTATTCAAAATGTAACTGAAGATAAAAGCAGGGGTAAGTGATTCTGTGAATTCCTTATTTTTAATTGAGTGAACACACGATGTCTCTGTGCTTAACAAAATCCTTTATGATATGTCTTTATTTGAGTTTTGCCTAGTCTTAAAGATATACATGTAACAGACTACTTCTTGCACTGTATTTGGACATAATGTCAGGGCATTTAGATGTAATAAATTTATTTATGAGGGAAGGAAAAGGCTTAAATTAGTGATAAGTCATGAGATATAGTGTTTTGTGGAAAGCAGTTCATTAGTTTGCATTCATGATTCAGTGGCTGTTTTTGGTCACGTACTAAAGGGGGCGCCATTCAGCAGCATTTACTGGGTAAAGACCAATTTGATCTGTAAGAGAGGCAATAAAACAAAGTGTTATAGTTGCTATTAGATGAAATTATGCAATGGTGAATTGCATGCTGCATTCAGTCTAGAGGAGAGTTGCAATACAATGCAACACACAAAAATATCATTGTTGATAGCATTGTCAACATTGTTTTTTGCTGTTAAATTGTCAAAGTCATAATTCGTTTTTATTCTTTTTTTTACAGTACAACTATTGTTTCAACAATGAACACAGCGCTGCAGCCTTCCCATAAACCCAGTGACTCTAGAGAGTGAAGATTCACCAATAACAGGAAGCAAACAGTGTAAAGCTCTCATTTTATTTCATCTAGCAATCCAAAGATCAGAGTTTATGCGCCGTTTACACGACACCATTTTTAACTAAAAACTGACAACTTTTCATTGACTGTTCATTCACATGTCAGCAGTGCTTTTGAAAATGGGTTTGAAAGTTAAAGTTTTTGAAAATGATACCATTTATCATCTCTGTGTTAACTACAAAAATGTGAATGTGGAAACGGTGGCGTCATGCGCATTACGCGTTCAGTCTATAGGCGCCTAGTGTTTCTTTACAAAGTAACATCGCCAACTACTGGCCTGGCAGCATAATACAGTGTTTTTAGTCATTTTTGCGGATCCTTGTGAACAGGGATCGTTTTGACAACATTGTTGTCTGTACGCAAAAACAACACAAAGGAAAAACTTTTCCGGTTTTAGTACATCTTTGTGTAAACGTACCCTTAGAGTTCACATTAATTTTATTTACTTTCTTGTTCCTGGTCTTATTGTGAACCATTCAGGGTTTTTTTTTTTTTTTTCCAGAAAACTTCTCTCCTCCGTGCCATATAAAGATTTAACATGGTCAAATGGATAAAAATCAAGTACATCCAGCATTGTTTTTTTAATTATTGAATATACTGTTTCAAATGAAAGGCAGGCTGGCTAAAGGCAGGCTAAAATACTGTTTCTATTTTTGTTTCTATTTTGTTGTTTTAATATTGTAATTTTAATATAATAATCTGCCAAAATACTTCATTATGATTTTCTTTTAAATGTTTTTATTATTATTATTTTAATTTTTAAACAACAGTAACTAGTCCAATTGTACACAAATAGGAATGTCTTACCATGAATGTTGTTTTATTCAGTTCTTTGAAAACAAAACAAAAATAAAGTTGCATTAAACTCATTTTAGAATGTATTTTCATTTGTACTTTGCACCACAACATACTCAGTGAGACATAATTGTTTTTTAACTATGTGGAAGATGCTTTTATCTTATTGTGTTACTTTTTTACCCACCCTGAGAAAATATTCAGTAAAGAGACACACCTAACCCCACTCTTATGAGCCTTCATATAGGATTTGTTTTCAGTCTCATTTCCAGTAACTTGAGGTACACTTTATGCTTAACACTGTAAAGCCTGACATATGAAATACAGTAGTTTGCAATAAGTCATCTAATTTTTTCTTTTTTTTTTCTTTTTAATAGAACAGTTTAACAAGGACCCTGACATCCCTTGGCAAAACATTACAGCACATCAACCTCCATTAATCCCAGAGAGCCCCGCTTTTGTGTTTAATTTTACAGAAAAAAAAGTGTGTTAATGACTTTTAGCTCTCCCAGACGCTTCCCTCGTATTTGTGACCACAGATGCATTTGGGCTGTCTTTGTTCTTGTCACTCTTGCTCTTTTCCCCAGACAAACTAATAGGGGTTTCTAGAGTGTGTGGGTGTCAGAGTCACTGGTGTGTTGATGATTTTAGTAACACACAGCAGCAACACGAGACACACAGGCACAGGTTCTGTCTCACTGGCCCGTTTAGGCATCATGAGCTGTGGAGACACGACAGTCTCATGGCTGTCCTTTCTGTCAACTTCACTCTCATTGAGCAGATAGAACATATAGGCCTGGTTTCATAGACAGGGCTTAGTTTAAGCCAGGATTAGGTCTTAGTTCAATTAGGACATTTAAGTAGCTTTTTAAATGTGCATTAGAAAAAAAAACATTACTGGTGACAGTTATCTTAAGACAAACAATCGCACTGATATATTCCAAGATTTGTCAGTGCAAGTCGCTTTCAGTTAAGACAACTCAAACATGCATTTTAGTCTCTGACTAGGCCGGGGTTTAGTTTCCCAGTCAACTCATCCACTAACCAAGACATGTCAGGTAAACACAATCTGGAGAAGTGGTTATCAAGCATTTTGACTCGAAGACCACGCTGTTCGACATAAGTTATTCAAAGGATCTCTATAATATTAATAGAAGTATTTTTATCTTAGAGTTGACATACAAAGTTGATGATCAGCATCATGGTACAAACAAAGCCTGATTGAATTGGGTTGGTTTTGTCAACTTGAAACTAATCCAGTAACCCTGAGATTGTTCAATTACCATCATAGTGTAGACCCCAGGACAGCAAGTCTCTGTGGTGTATCGAGAGCCACGTGTCCAGGGTAATGTCGGCATACCTCCACGAAGAACTCCAACAGGAGTAACTGTTGACGCAAGAGGAAGCTGTCTGAAGGGGATGTCGAGGTACTAACATGGATTGTATCCAAAAAACAAAGCCACAGCTGCCAAAATCACTGTAGAATTAAATGTGCACCTCGACTCTCCTGTTTCCGCCAAAACTGTTCATCGGGAGCTCCATAGGGTCGGGCTACCATAGCCAAACCTTTGGTCACCCGTGCCAATGTCAAACATTGATTTCAGTGGTGCCAGCAGGAAATCTTGGGCTGTGGACAATGTGAAACATTTATTGTTCTCTGATGAGTCCACCTTCACTGTCTTCCTCACATCCGTGGGAGTTATGGTGTGGATGAGCCACAAAGAGCCTTAACACCCGGATAGTTGCTGCCCAGAGTGAAGCACGGGGGAGGATCAATGATGGTTTGGACTGCAATATCAGTATTCTGTGCTTGATGGGCGCATCACTTCCAAGGACTACTGAACCATTCTGGGGTGCGTTTCCCAAAAGCATCGTTAGCCAACTATGATCGCAAGTTCCGGCGTTATCAGCGTAGTTCAACAAGTCAGTGTTTCCCGAAACCATAGTTTCAATGAACATTCGCAAACAGCATCGCAAAGTTGTGTTTTGGAACGGCAGCTCTCGACCTGTGGTTAGAATCATAGTTCTTTGTTTGCATGACATGTGGACTCAATAAATCATTATCTTGAGCAAAATAAGCAAGCTGACATTCAGTACAACCTGTGTCTTTTATTTAGAATACATACAAATGTCATTTATGTCTTTTAGCTCGTCAAGAGATTTAAAGCACTGTTTTTGAAGAGTGCGCATGTGCGAACGTGCTGTAATACGCAAGAATGAGTCTATGATTGAATCTGGAAATAAAGCAAAATAACTGAGGAAAAATGAGAAATAGTCCTCAGATGCCATGTCAGTCATTTATACCAAAACATCTAGCATTAATTCGATCTCAAACAGATTCATTAAAAGTAGTTATTACTCCACCACATGCATGACATCAACCAACGTGGTTGAACGACCAATTTGCGACCGTGCGGTTTCGGGAAACAGCTGTGAGTAGCTGGATGATTTCTTCAACGATGCATCATACTATGGTAGTGAAGCAGCGAGGTATGTCGTTGTATGGGAAACACATATTCTCTGTGCTTGATGGGCGCATCACTTCCAAGGACTACTGAACCATTCTGGAGGACCATGTGAACCTATTGTTCAAACATTGTACCCTGAAGGTGATGCCATGTATCAGCACGATAATGCAATAATACACAGTAAAACGTGACAGAATGGTTTGTTGAACATGAAAGTGAAGTTGAACATCTCCCATGGCCTGCACAGTCACCAGATCTGAATATTATTGAGCCACTTTGGGGTGTTTAGAGGAGCAAGTCAGAAAACGTTTTCCTCCACCAGCATCACATTGTGACCTGACCACTGTTCTGGAAGAGGAATGGCTCAAAATCCCTCTGGCCTCTGCGAAGGACTTGTATCTGTCGTTCCCAAGATGAAGTGATGCTGTATTGGCTGCAAAAAAGGAGGCCCTACACCATACTAATAAATTGTAGTCTAAAACCAGGTGTTTGTTTCATTGGCCAACCCCTGTGTATATATATATATATATATATATATATATATATATATATATAGTCATCGTGCTGCAGTCAGGGACTACCAGATTCAGAGACAGAGAGTTAGTTCAACCCAAACAGGTATTCATTGACAGAGATGATATGCACAGTTAAGCAGGCGAGTAATGAAGCAGACAGTATAATGAGCAGATGAATACTGACTAACAGGTTCTCTTTCCTTTTTACCAGGGTAACGGGGGACTGGTGGTGACTGGAGCGTGAAGAGTCGAGAGAGCACACACCTCTTGGTGGAGTAGGGTGAGTAGACAGGTAAGTGTAATGTTCCAAACATTAGCTTCCAGGAGTTCGCTACAGTCTCACAAGGAGATTTCACTGGTAAGTAGTAATACAGCCGTATTGGAGACCAGACAAAGAGTGACTGTGAGGTGTGTGCTTTTATTCAGGTCCTGATGAGGGGCAGGTGCAGGTGAGGGACAGGAGGGATGCTGGGAAATCTAGTTTCTGGCTGGATGACTGGACTGGTGAAGATGGGAAGATGGAGAGCATACGTGACAGCACCTACTTGGAGGTTTACCACAGGTCACTATAATTTAGTGGGGTTTCTTTTTGTGTATATTATTAGTAATCATTATTAGTATATTGTTATTAACATATGGTATTTAATTGCTCATGTATTTATGCATTTTAGATTACCTTCAGTGTCAGCTATTGCACTCACTCTAAGTTAATCTTTAAAAAACACTAATAGCACCGTTAAATGTAATCTTTAGCGAATATCAAAATTGATATCCATTTTCATACTGTACAATATAATGTTGTGACTTGTGGCATTAAAAACGATTCGTTTTTAGTCTTATTTTGAACGTTATACATGATGGAATATAATTTTTATATTGGCTTTTTATTGATTATGCATCCCTATATTTTATACACTATGTTAGTAAAGGTGTTTTGTACCAAAAACAGTTGTAATTTAGTTTATCATAACCTTTTTTAAGCCTCCCTATGACCTGTATAATTTATTAGGCTATATTTCATCGCTGATGGGCAGAAACCTGGTATCTCCAAAAACGCTACTTTTCAAGAAATGGAAAAAACACTGTATTTTTATATATATATATATATATATATATATATATATATATATATCTAATTAAACACTGCGTTGTCAAAGCTGATATTATGGCTTTATATATAGTCAGACACTTACCTGTGTCATTATATTATTAACATATTATCAAAATCAAGCTCAAATGGAGTAAAGAGGGTTTTGACCCGCAAATTTCGAACCTGCTTGTTTTGTCCGTCATTAGAACAGCCGGATCTGAGGCCGCAAGTGCATCACATTACATTTTCATCAACTTCCAGGTTATAAGTTTACTGTAGCTATGCGATCAGCCATTTTTTTCTGTATTCTCGTAATTTCGCCCAAATCTCAAGTTATTAAAGACAAAGTGCTTCACACAGGCTATTTAAGACAGTATTGGCTAAGACTCGATGACAAATGCTAGACTAAGGCATTCTTCTCCGTTCCTCAAATACATCAAACATTAGTCTTTATATTATATAGTGTTTCTTGAGTAAAGAAAACGCTGTACTTGTTCAATCAAACAGTTCTTTATTATTTACTTTTGCACCACAAACAAGAAGAGACAGTCCAAACTGTGTGCGGCAGTTCGTTCACGATATAGGCGTGTGGAGTTATGAGGTTTGACTGACAATTTGAGGAGCCAATGGAGTTAAGATGTTTAGTCAAAAGCTCTTTTTAATACTTTTCATTGGTTAAGTTTTTGCAAAACCCACAGAAACATGTGAAGGCTGACCAATAGAAATGATTCATGAAAATAAATAAAAACGATGAAATATGGAGATACAAGGTTTTTGCCCAGCAGCAACGGTTTGCTTCTGTACCTTTAAGAATCTTAGAATTTCTCTATTATGTTTGGTTGCCTATGTATCAGTGTTGTTAACACTGTTGCAGAGTACTAGTGATGATGAGTAATAGGTGGTCATCATAACTTAATGTACTCATTGTTATGTCAGTGGTCCCATAACAACTTTTTTTTTCTTACTCTATGGTGAAAATATAACGCTCTTATTGCAATTAAATAAGTGCAATGAAAATCCAACAGTCACTTCGCCATGGACCCTCACCTCCAGATGGGGCTGAATATGGGGTCTTTCTCAGAACCACAACTCCCACCCACAGCATCACTCCCTCTTCAAACAACCACCTCACATGGTTTTACTTTCAGCCGCGCTATGGCTTTATGATAGGGAAAATAATAATAATATCCTGAGACCGCACTGTAAAATGAAAAGGACTGGTTCTCTCATTGGTCAGAGCCTTTAGTGTGATTAATCCATGTGTGTTTGAAGGGAATGGTTTGGCATGAAATATAGAGGCGAACTATTCTCGGCTAGTCTATTTATCTTTATGCTTGTAATTAGAAAACAAACTCTTTATATAGGTCTAGTTGATCAATGAGCACATTCATTATGATAAATTGGTATGTTTCTGTTTCTTGTTTTCTCTATGTCTTTCTATGTTTCTCTATTTTATAGAAGATGGAGAGAGAAAGAGATGAGAGGTTTGTCAGACCATGGCTCGGTGTGCATGAACGGACAGGACTGTGTTTTTGTAGGCCGCTGATATAGTCATCTGCTTCCAATGTAGAGAAGAGCAGAGGGAGCCATCCATTGCTGGGCACGTGGACTCAACCTTGTTAGTCTCTCTTTTCTTTTCACAGACACTCACACACAAAGTAAGACATAGGCGAATACATGGAAACTTGTCCATGAGAATAAGCTGGAATCCCGTGATGGGTCTTTCATGCCTTCGGATGGACAGGGTCTCTGAGGAGGAACCTACACATAATGAAATTTACAGAGTTTAAACCGTTGATAAAACACAGGATGAACTCTCCATGTACATGCATTAGACATTCATAGTACTACATGACAAATGCTTGTGGACACGATTGTGTAGCTCTTCTTGCCAGGTATAGTAGTCAGGCCAAGTTTGTGGGTTCTCATGAAACATGCAATCGGATGTGTATCATAAAATCAATGCACTGTTTGGATGCGGCTAATGTCTGTAAAATAAACGTGGCCTAACTCCTCTTTCAAATTACAGGTGCGCACAGTCTAAAGATGGCAAAAGTGTGCAGATAAAGAGCTATTTCTACCTGACCTGACCCTAAAAAAGTACTTATGTTGGTGTAGTCATTTTCATTCATATATAATTTTTTATTATTATTTATTTTTTTATGTGATATCAGATCTTACCACAATGCCCCATGATTTTTAAGATTATATATACTGTTCAAAAGACAAAAGTTTGAGGTCGGTGAGATTTTTTTTGTAATACTTTACATAAGGTTCCATTTGTTAATCGTTAATGAAACTACATTAGTTAACATGAACTAACGTTAAAAAATACATCTAAAGCATTTATTAATCTTAATGTTAATTTGATCTTTTACTAATACTTTATTAAAATATATTAAAATATTTTTTATCAAGTCTCCTGTGCTCATCCAGGCTGCATTTTTTTGATCAAAACTACAGTAAAAACTGGAATGTTGTCAAATATTATTATTACTTAAAATAAAAGTTTTCTATTGAAATATTTTACAATATAATGTATTACTGTGATGGTAAATCTGAATTTTTAGCAGCCATTACTCCAGTCTTTAGTGTCACATGATCCTTCAGAAATAATTTTGTTCTCAAGAAACATTTATTATTATCAATGTTGAAAACAGTTGTTCTGCTTTTTGGTCATTTTGGTCCCCATGATGAAAACAGTATGTAATACTAACTTATTATTATTTTTATGTAAAAATGCAGAAAGTTTCCTGCAATGGTTAAGTCCAGGGGATAGATTGATTTTACAGTATAAAATTATTATGTCTATGGAGTATGGAGGGTTTTGATATAACCCCAAATCCCAACGTGTGTATGATAAATAAAAAATAAAGATAGATATTTTTATACTTTTTATATACATACAAAAACAATGTGGAAAACCTCTTTAACCCTTAAATGCATACCTCGGGTGTTTATAGTGACCTTGGACGTCCTACCATCCTCCTCATTAAAAGTTAGACATTCTTAACCTTCCTCAATCTATTCATTATAAACAATATAACAAGACAAAATAATACAATTATAAAAGGATACCAGTTTTTTCCATTAAGTTTTTGAAAAAATTATATAGGGTTGCTAATAATGACCCAAGGTGTGTAACAGTGTAAGTAGGCCTATATTTTGTTCTGCACAACAATAACTGAATCTTTGATGACTGAATAAGTGCAATTCACCTTTATTCCACAGGGTGGCGATGTCTGATACACAATGATGTACCAGACAAGTGATGTTTCACTCATAGTTACCAGTAGCCTGACTACGTCAGACTTCGTACTTCCGCTCAATTTCATTTCACTTCTGTACTCAGTCTGAGACAGCGTAATAGCTTTCCGTTTTCCTCTGGCCTGAAAACAGCCGGCCAATCAACGAACAGAGGGCGGGCTGAGAGCCGTGACGACGTAGACACTGATTGTACCGTGGATGCGTAGATTTACTTCACATAATCTGCAAAAGTCGTTCACAGCCATGTTCACTCCGGTATTTCGCTCGATGGTTTTGTTTTCGCATCATACATGTGTTTACAGTGGAAGTTAGATGCGGCTGAGCATGCGCATAACACACGCCATAACCAAACGTTATGTGATTGGCTTACGGCTAACCAATGATTTTAAACTTCAGACAAGTGAAGTTAGTGTCACTGTCACTTGATGGAGATCAATTTTGAAGATGTTGAAAATGATAGTTTTGAGAATATGTTTGAGATTGTGAATATGAGCCAGATGCTGAATGTACTGGGAAATGAACTCTGATGAGGACAGTGATGATGGTATAAAACATCTGCTCAAACTGAACCTTCCAAGCTCCATAAGGTCACAAAATATGCTTTATTTTATTATTCTTTAATTGTTACTCTAATATCAGGAGAGTTTTATATTATTGCGACAGGTAGAAATCCATCCATGTTAGATATAGATCCGGGTCACTAAAAACCCGAGAATGTAATAATGATTGGCAAAACAGTCATGCATTTAAGGGTTAAACTTAATTGCATGACCTTGGTTAAATGTCAAATATTATGCCCCTTTTCACAAGATGTAATATAAATCTATGGTGTCCCCAGTATGTGTTTGTGAAATTTCAGCTCAAAATACCCCCCAGATTTTTTGGTTTGTGTCCCTTTAAATGCAAAAGAGAAGAGGGCCGATCCTTTACAGGAGCTTCTGATACTCCGGCAATAACAAAACACACGAATAATCTCACTCATCCAAAATCTCAGCAATAACCAGTAGAGGTGAAGCCTTACGGAGAGACTTAGGAAGAGGTTGCAACTTTTAGACTGCACCTGGACTTGTTTGAATGGTTAGTGGATACATTTATGTAGTTGTTGTGGAGTTACATTGATTCCATCACTTGCATGTACCGTCATGTTTAACTTTTAAACAAATTGACACAGTTCCCTTCGGTTTTTATAAGACAGAACAGTTTATGTGATTTGCTCGAACTTTTGCCATTGCATTAGAACTGGTTACACTGTTGTCGCCTACGAAAACCAAATGGTGGCGCCGTGGGTGGAAACGTGCAGATTAAGGGGCGGTAATATTATAATAAGATCCCCTTCCTATGTCAGAAGGGGAGTGAAATCTGATGGGCTTATTTTTTGTACATGCTTGCAGAGAAAGGCTTACCAAAACAAAGTTACTGGGTCACGTTTTCTGGGTTGGTAGATGCACCCGATTATGCACTTAAACACGGAAATAGTCAGATTTTCATGATATGCCCCCTTTAATATTTCTGATATTGGAGGCGTGGCTTAGTGGTTTGTTGTGTGTAGGCCTATATGTATGGTGCAAGAGTTCAAATCGTGTTTAGTGCCCCCCCCCCCCCCCCCCCCCCCATTATTTCCTGTCCTCTCCCCTTCAAAAAAAAAAAATTTGTTTAAAATAACATTGAATGGCGTAGATTCGCCAGAAAGTTATATATGTAAGGATCGAGCACTGAATGATTGCCGTGGACTTCGTTGCTCAACACACACATCCATAGACTCCTCATTTACCAATCACCTTTAACAAGGGTTATTGTGAAAAGCCATAAAGCATCTGTACATTTATTTCCATGCGTTTCTGTGTTGGTGACATCATCTAAGGTTAAGAGAGCAGCATGCCGTTGCAGGAGAAGCGTGGAGGGAGATTGAAATGTGTGGTCTTCGCTGCACTTCTCCTTTAACAAGCTCAAAATGGACTCAAGGGGGGAACGTAAACCATCACGTCTGGATCTGGCATAGAGCAAAGAGTGATATCAAAGAGCAAGGCAAGTGCAAGGGTTCTTTATCGCTCTCTGTCAGAATACCTCGGCCATATGAGTCACATTAGAGTAATTGAGGAGCAGTGGGCCCAGGCGTGAGGTGATCTTTCTCTCTCTCTCTCTCTCTCTCTCTCTCTCTCTCTCTCTCTCTCTCTCTCTCTCTCTCTCTCTCTCTCTCTCTCTCTCTCTCTCTCTCTCTCTCTCTCTCTCTCGCTTTTTGTTCACTGTCCCACACACTTTACCATCCCACCTTTGTCTAAGTCTGGAAGTTTAACTGTCAAGACATGGTATTTGATGTTTTTACCCATTCTTTTTCTTCATTCTCCTCTAGAAAAAGTCATAATTTTCCCTCAGCCTCGTCTGAATTTTCATCTCCTTAAAAAAAGAAGCTTTGATTCCTTTGTCCGTTCTTTTCTCCCCCTTGGGACACCACAAAGTGGTTTTAACACAGAGATCAATTAGCTCCTTTTAAGTGAGATCAAAGCAACGTGGCCCCATGTCCAGACATGAGGGCCAATTAAACCTGACCAGAAGGATGCTGGTCCCCATGGACCAATCACCACTGGACACATGCTACGGATTTAGCGATATCCTATAAAAACGCCACAAATTTGTATACTTATCATTTGATACAATGAATAGTGTTATTTTAGAGGCCAGCAACACAAAACTTCTCAATACCTATTGGAAGTCATAGTTGTTGTACTGTATATATCATGAGAAATGCAGGTTCCTGAGTATATTTATTTAAGTACAAATATAAAAGTACAAATATATTAAATGCAGATGAAAAAAAAAAAAAAAAAAGCTTTTTTGGCAGCAAACACTTAATATGGGTTTGGTTCATACAGGGATAAAAAAGTACCCCATGTGTAAAATGAAATACTCTGCTGTATCTTTAATGCTGTCAGCCTAATTTTCTGCCAGAGGTCCTGGACATCTTGTTCAGATACATGGCATCATGGATTCGATCAAATACAAACAGATAAAAAATCAAAACCTAACAACCTCTGCTAGAAATCTTATAACGGGCCATGTTTGGATCTTCAACAGGACAACGATACAAAACAAACATAAAATCAACACAAAAATGTGTCACTGAGCACAAAACCAAGCATCTGCAATGGCCATCCCAGTCCCTGACCTGAACCCTATAGAAAATTAGTGGGCTGAACTGAAGAGAAGAAGCGCCAACATGGATCTGGTTATCTGAAGGATCTGGAGAGATTCTGTATGGAGAAATGGTCTCTGATCTCTTGTCAGGTGTTCTCCAAACTCATCAGGCATTATAGGAGAAAACTCAGTGCTGTTATCTTGGCAAAAGGAGGTTGCAAAAAGTATTTAATAAAAGGGGGCAAATAATTGTTCCCAACGTGTTTTGGAGAAAAACATTTATTTCATAATGTGATTTACCCCCAACTTTCAATTCTTTTACTTCAATGAAAGGTTAGATTTTTGCTAATTTTTTGAATGAAAGATCAAAAGGATAAACAATGCAGATTTATTTTTTACAGCCATCTTTGATCATATTTACCAAGGGGGCAAATAATTCTGACCAGCACTGCAGCTGTAATCAGTTACTTTTATAGAGTAACTAACCCAACACCCCGATAGTAACTACATGTAATGTGAAACAAGTAAAGTGTTGTCAAAATAAATTGTATATTCGTCCACATCTAAATTTAGACTATTGAATTTGAATGTTCTTAACCTGAAATTCATTTTAAATAACGTTATTATATTAATATATATTATATTATATTATAATAGTTTCGCTCTTTTAGAATGAAAACTTTGGGTAATAGAGGTTATATATTATATTATTTCAGGTAAATACTTTGATTAGCCTATATAATGGAATTATGATAGCCGATACGAGGCAATAAAAGAGAGAAACAAAGTGTCAGAATAGGAGTGAGGGAGCGTGAGAGTGGAGTCGGAAGAGGAAACATCGAGTCTCAGTCCACAGACAGGTGCAGTGACCCTATCCACCTCTGGAGGTGCCACTTGCATTTTATGGGACATTTATGGTAGACCAGCGCTTTTTACCATGGCCACCTGGATGCAATAAGAGCGCAGCTCCTGAGCCTGCTTGTAGGAAACTCTCAGAGGCTCCCGGGGGAGGCAGGCCCTGTTAAGATGTTTATGATTCAGAAAGTGGTCCAGGGGGAAAACACTGACAACTACAGAGAGGGATTTTGTAAAGGGAGCTTGTTTTCTTGTTACTCCCAACACTCCCCCAGAGAGCTGTTTTCCCTCCTCTTTCCCTGACTAAAACCCACACAGAGAACAGGACTGATTTAGATGTTTTTTAAACTGTGCTTAATTATGTTTGGTTGATGGTTCAAGCTGATTTGATGACCGGTCAGTATGGTTTTAGGTTTAATTTTGTATACGGGAATCATATTTGTGAGATCTTGTTCAAGAAATGAATCAGCTAAATGCCATTAAAAGTTTGTAAATTAAAGTGCAGCGGGTCAAAGCCCCTTGTGTCCAGATCCAGGTGGGGGTGCTCTAATAACTTCATTAGTATTGACATACTTCCTGTTCATTGATATATAGGTCTCTGGTCAGACTTTGTAGCTTAAATCATAAATTTAATGGCAAAGACAATTATTATCTTTTAAATTACATAATAATTTTGCACTGAAATAAACCAAATATCTATACATCTTAGACATTAGACATATTTTTTTCCTATTTATTCTTTTACATCTTTGAAAAAAAAAAAAAAAAAAAATATATATATATATATATATATATATATATATATATATATATATATATATATATATACACACAGTGAGGGAAATAAGTATTTGAACACCCTGCTATTTTGCAAGTTCTCCCACTTAGAAATCATGGAGGGGTCTGAAATTGTCATCGTAGGTGCATGTCCACTGTGAGAGACATAATCTAAAAAAAAAAATCCAGAAATCACAATGTATGATTTTTTAACTATTTATTTGTATGATACAGCTGCAAATAAGTATTTGAACACCTGAGAAAATCAATGTTACTATTTGGTACAGTAGCCTTTGTTTGCAATTACAAACGTTTCCTGTAGTTTTTCACCAGGTTTGCACACACTGCAGGAGGGATTTTGGCCCACTCCTCCACACAGATCTTCTCTAGATCAGTCAGGTTTCTGGGCTGTCGCTGAGAAACACGGAGTTTGAGCTCCCTCCAAAGATTCTCTATTGGGTTTAGGTCTGGAGACTGGCTAGGCCACGCCAGAACCTTGATATGCTTCTTACAGAGCCACTCCTTGGTTATCCTGGCTGTGTGCTTCGGGTCATTGTCATGTTGGAAGACCCAGCCTCGACCCATCTTCAATGCTCTAACTGAGGGAAGGAGGTTGTTCCCCAAAATCTCACAATACATGGCCCCGGTCATCCTCTCCTTAATACAGTGCAGTCGCCCTGTCCCATGTGCAGAAAAACACCCCCAAAGCATGATGCTACCACCCCCATGCTTCACAGTAGGGATGGTGTTCTTGGGATGGTACTCATCATTCTTCTTCCTCCAAACACGTTTAGTGGAATTATGACCAAAAAGTTCTATTTTGGTCTCATCTGACCACGTGACTTTCTCCCATGACTCCTCTGGATCATCCAAATGGTCTATGGCAAACTTAAGACGGGCCTTGACATGTGCTGGTTTAAGCAGGGGAACCTTGCGTGCCATGCATGATTTCAAACCATGACGTCTTAGTGTATTACCAACAGTAACCTTGGAAACGGTGGTCCCAGCTCTTTTCAGGTCATTGACCAGCTCCTCCCGTGTAGTTCTGGGCTGATTTCTCACCTTTCTTAGGATCATTGAGACCCCACGAGGTGAGATCTTGCATGGAGCCCCAGTCCGAGGGAGATTGACAGTCATGTTTAGCTTCTTCCATTTTCTAATGATTGCTCCAACAGTGGGCCTTTTTTCACCAAGCTGCTTGGCAATTTCCCCGTAGCCCTTTCCAGCCTTGTGGAGGTGTACAATTTTGTCTCTAGTGTCTTTGGACAGCTCTTTGGTCTTGGCCATGTTAGTAGTTGGATTCTTACTGATTGTATGGGGTGGACAGGTGTCTTTATGCAGCTAACGACCTCAAACAGGTGCATCTAATTTAGGATAATAAATGGAGTGGAGGTGGACATTTTAAAGGCAGACTAACAGGTATTTGAGGGTCAGGATTCTAGCTGATAGACAGGTGTTCAAATACTTATTTGCAGCTGTATCATACAAATAAATAGTTAAAAAATCATACATTGTTATTTCTGGATTTTTTTTTTTTTTAGATTATGTCTCTCACAGTGGACATGCACCTACGATGACAATTTCAGACCCCTCCATGATTTCCAAGTGGGAGAACTTGCAAAATAGCAGGGTGTTCAAATACTTATTTTCCTCACTGTATATATATATAGATATATATATATACAGTATAAACACAGACACACACACACATATATATACACACAAATATATATTATGTAAACAAACTTTTATGTAAGATTCGATTAATCGATTTGACAGCACTAATATGTGTGTGTTTGTGTGTGTGTGTGTGTGTATATATATATATATACACACAGTATACACACAGAGACATATTTTATATATAAATAATAATATATATAATATATATTTTGTAAACAAACTTTTATGTTAGATTTGATTAATCACAATTAATTGATTTGACAGCACTAATATGTATATATGTATACTTGAGATATATATATATATATATATATATATATATATATTAATAATAAAACTCAATTATATATACTATATATAATATAATATGTAATATATAAGTATTATAACTTCGGTTACCCAAAGCCTTGATTCAGACTGAGCTACACTATTTCAAATAGTTAATTAGACAGCTGGTAACTACATAAGACTGAGAACTTCACAGCTCTAATGCCGCAGGTCTGTTCTTTTCTAGGCTGTAACCCATCTTCCACGCTGACCTTTGATGAGGGAGACCACAGCAATAAATCCTGGGCAGAATCCACTCACACCTTCATGTTTCAGCCCGGTAACTGCATTTGACCATTCAGAGGGTTCAAAACTGCAGGCTCTAATAGCCGAGCACATGGACCAGTAAATGATGGCCAAGACACGGCTACAAATCTGAAGAGTTTAAGTGCTCATGAGATGAAACATAGCTCGCTGGAAAGGCTTTTTCTACCCTTACACTTCTGATGTGAAGTGAAATTTGGACTATTATTTGCTTATATGCTTGTTTTTGTATTATGTTTTCCACATACAAAATTCATATTACATTAGTAAGGCCTCTTCATCTTGGCATTCATTTTTGATTTCAGCTGAATTCAAATGTTTTTTCTGTAACATTTTTGGTTACAACATAAAACAGAGATCAACAGCTCCACTCCAGGTCATTATTTATTCGTGATCTTATACACACGGGGAAAAGGTTCAGTGTTTGGACCCGTTTCAGTGCTCTGAAAGTAATTTTTTGCTCTCATGGGATGCATGGAGACCCCCGGGTCAGCACATGCAGGGAGCATTGAACGTGTTGATAGAGATGAGGGGGTGCTGGATAGATTCGAAACGCTAGCTTTTGACAGACGCTGCACAGATCTTCATCTCCAGATCCAGCCAGCTGAGGAACATCTGGAGGGATCCCCACTCAGACGCAGACCCTGAGAGATGTTTTCTGAGTTGCATTTATAGCACAGCAATGGCGAATGCGGTCTATGAATTTGTTACAATTACATATTAATAATAGTGCTGTCAAATCGATTAATCGCATCTAAGATAAAAGTTTGTATATATATATATATATATATATATATATACTGTATGTACGTGTGTGTGTGTGTGTGTGTGTATGTATGTATATATATATATATATATATATATATATATATATACATACATAATACATATAAAAACTTTGTTAGATATGATATTCATCGTGATTAATCGATTTGACAGCACTAAATATTAATAATATTTGTTATTATCATTATTATTATTAGAAGAAGAAGAAGAATAAATTTTGTATGTCCTGAGGTATGACATGCAATATTCCATCTAAAACTGTTTTAAACAGCATTTTGCACAAAAAAAATTAAATTGGGAAACACTTTATTTTAAGTTAACGTAGTTACACGTTACTACATGTACTTACTATTGTAATAACAGTAAATTATGCATAATTACAAGTAACTAACCCTAACCGTAACTCTATAGTAAGTACACTATAGTTAAACTATAACTAAAAAGTATACCTCACCTTAAAATAAAGTGTAACCAAATTGTTATTCATATTGATTTATAACCTCATGTTCATTGACAGACTACATGGAATATTAGTATTTCTAAAAATGAATTTGTCACACCACAAGACCAAAATCTAAAATTAGCTATTGGCAAAAATCAAAACATAAATAAATAAATAAAAAATCGCACCATCCACGGTATCTAAAGTAAGATAATAACAATGATAATATAAGATATACCTATATACATTAGTATTTGGTTCATGGACATGCGTCAACTAGGCTATCTTTATTATTAATATTATTATTATTATTATTATTATTATCTGTGTTAGAGTTGTACTAACTATAGGTTGAAAATAAAAAGAAAGAGACCAAAGGGCTGTCATTCATCAAAGCACCTGGAATTTTTACTTGAAGTCTTGATGTGAACCATTAAGCCATTACCTTGATCCCCACGTTTCCCCTTTAATCTTCACAGCGCACTGCCATAATTACAAACCAGTGACAAATTTTCAGACATCAGCTCCCCTCAGTGTCGCAACTCTAAATCTATTTAGAACATCTCAATTTTCACGCCGCAAGACTGGTTACACACGTTTCATTTCAAGAGCTCTGACTGAAGTTATTCCTCCCACAAAAGAGAAACAGGGGATGTATGTTGTAAATGGCACGCATCCTAAAATCAGACTCGGAGCCGCCACTGAGCCTGCTTTGCCATGGGATGAATAAATCAGTCTGGAGAAGAACCGAATGAACAAGACAACCATCTGCTGAAAAGCATCATAAATCTCTTCTGGTTTGGGAAACGTTACCATCCCTTGAGTTGCTCTATAAGGAGTTGCAGGCCTCACAAAAATCTTAGCACTCTTATCCATAACAGCACTGCAAAAGCTAATAGATTAATTGTGTTATTATCATGATTCTGAGTGCATTACCATTGCCTCTCTGTTATATCAAACCTGTGTGTGCTAGTATTTCTTTTGCATTAAAAGGATACAAATTTTGGAATGAATCCGCCCAAATCCGCAAGCGTTTTCATGTGACATTTTCCAGATTCAATGGAGAAATCAAACACATCTTCTCTCAACATAGTTCCTTTGTTAGCTTTACCTAAAAATAGTCTGTTTCATCTTAAGCTAACTTTGATCTGCTTCAGATCCTGACCTTTGATAAGAGGACTCTGGCACTTTTAGAATGTTCATCAACTTTTAAAGGCACAGTCAATTTTAGACAGTTGGAATGGACATAATGTGCTAACTTCATTTAAAGCTCTATTAAAAGTAGCTGCAATCAACTCTTGCTTAGTCCTCGTCTCAATAGAGAGTATTACTTGTCAGTTTAGCTTTATTTGTGATTATTATTAATATTGTTGTATTTTATTGTTCCATGTTTTACCATTAGCATGTAAATTTGACCAGAGAAAAAGCTCTGTCCCATTTTCTCTATCCTAACTTTAAAGTAATGTATAAGTTAAATGTAAATTATATGTTTCATGGGTTTAATATTTATTTATATTTCCCATCTATCTATCTATCTATCTATCTATCTATCTATCTATCTATCTATCTATCTATCTATCTATCTATCTATCTATCTATCTTTTTTTCATATTACAAACAAATTGGTCTTCAAAAAGGTATTGGCATAAGAAAGTAGCCAGAATGCCCCATCTGTGAACATGTTTTTTTTCCCTAAATACAAAGATGTTGTTACCTATCTGTTATTTTCTGTTTAAAACAGAATGTGATTCTTTGCACTAGTGCATACTGATTATGTAACAAAAAAAAACAAAAAAAACATCGCAAACTCAGATGTCGACAACCACGTGACTGTTAACACTATTGACGGTAACTTACCGTTACCGTAAGTTAAATATGTTAGTGCCGTAATTAATAAATCTGAACTAGACTGCTCAAAAATATATTTGTTTCATCATGAGTAAGTCAAGTGGCCACTGGAGGGCGATATTGACCCTCTTTATAACACTTAAAATTGAGATACCAAGTCCATCAAGGGTAAACGGTATAGCCTACTGAACTGCTCTCGGTGCAAATAAGAAATAAGACCTAGGCTACAGTATACAAGTCATTCATCAATATTAATGTGTTTAATGCAAATTAGTAGTTAATGTAAATTCAAAACTTGAAATATAGAAAAATATATTAGGCCTAATAAAAGTTTTATGACGAGTCATGACAAGTACAGGCTAAATTATCTGTTCATCACAACACGCACGTGTTGCACTCGTTGTTATGTAAATTGTTTGTTAATATTAGGCCTATTTTATTTTATTATTTATTGTTAGCCTAAATTAATCTTACACAATAATGTGTGTACATTATAACGAACATTTCTGTAAAAGAACTTTGTAAAGAAAAATGTATTACAATTATTACAAGCTGCGCAGAATGGTAGAATTGATTATTGTTCAATTATTAATTAGTATTTAATTCTTGTTCAGTGGCTTTTGTTATGCATATTTTCAAATGAGTGGAAATAACGTAAAGCTGACTTTTATCTTATGTCTCTGAAAGGTTCATTATAGCAAACACTCATTAAAAGATCAAAGTGGAACCAAACATGAAAGTTCACTGCCACGTACAATTTACTGTATGTCTGCTTCTTACTGCCATTAGCAGGGGTTGCTTTCTTTTTCAGGATTTGTTAAGATAAGTGAAGGATTAACCTGTAAGCTCCAAACAGCTCTAAGATTTATCCGATACGAATCTCAAATTGTGTGTAGCATAAGGTAGCCTATGTTTCTTGAGAGTTCTTAATGTGCAGTAGCCTTGCTATATTAACATTATGTGCAAATTGTGAGACTTAAAGGAAAATATACTTTAAAATAAAGAACAGGGTGATTAAAACCAGACATTTTTATATTTGAATATAATTTTCACTTTAAGACATCATTTGCTATAGGCTAGGCTATGTTAAAAGCGCAGAATCGGTTAGACAACACGGTATTATAAAGAATTGTAGCACAATTGTTAGAGTTTGACAAAGTTTTTTTCTTCTTCAAAATCAGCCTCTCTATGTACATTTCTTATATTAAACGAATTGTTTTTTGTATTGTTTTTGTTTTTGTTATTATTATTATTATTATTATTATTATTATTGATTATTGCTTATATTGTCATATCGTAAGTAAAGAACGCTGTCCAGAAGTAGTAGTCCAGCATTTATTTTTGTTTTTATTTTTTAATTTGCAAATCCTTTTAAATGCATTTAAATTTGTCGATTGATACTACAATAATAAATATATAAATATATTTCGATGACGTTACTTCGTTGCGATCAAAAGCGAATGTATCGTTAGATGGCAGTGATGCTCTCAGAGCGCGTCTCATCGCCTCAACTCTGAACACTACACTCCTATCATTTAAAATGAGGGCTATTATTATTGTTGTTGCTGATGTCGGAATTTTGTTATATTGTTGTCGTTGCTTTTGATTTATTTTGTTTGCATCAGGAACATTTATTAGGCTATTTGTTGTAAAACGTTCTATGTGATTAGGCTATAACAAGTTATATACAAGCAAATTTAACAATGTTAATATTAAACTCGCCGTTAATTCAATATCGCATTATAGGCTACTTGAGGGAAAACTCCCCTCAACGAAATTATTGGGTTAATTTAGAATTTAGAAATCTCAATCTGATTTTATTTATTTTGAAATGGAAACACTATACAATTAACAAAATAGGGCCTATATCCTTCGTTTGTATTTTATATATTTTCGTTTCTTGAGCGTAAAATTATTTGTTTTTAATCTGTCAGTACTCATTGGTTGGATGGATAGAGAGAGACAATACATTACGAGCTTTTTACACGTTTTTCATACATAGTGGAATAAAACATTATTGCGACCGGACACAATAACCAAACCCTGATATGTTTCTTAATTGTCCTGTGATCAATAATTTCATATATAGACATATTTACAAGTAATAAATATTATATTAAATTAATAATATTATATAATAAATATTTGCATTGCCGCTGTACATATTTTAGCCAAATATAGGCTACAGTAGGATAGGAAACTGCAATAACGTTATTTTTTTCTTTTCTTTTTTTCATTTTTTCATTCTTTTCGTTTCTTTATAAACAAGCAGTTTAAGTCCTCTTAATGCATGTTGCGATGTTCTTACCTTGTGGTCGAATTATCCGCGTTGTTTAACTAAAACAGTGTAGCAAAGCTTGCAAACATTTATTGAGTTTAGATTGGCTTTTTCACCCTCTCTCTCACTCACTGTGGTGCACGTGCCACACACCTGCTGCTCAGAGAGAGAGGGAGGGGTGTCTGAAAGAAAACAATTAAAGAGAGTTTCTCAAGCAACATTGCATAAATCACATGTATTCGCGTTTCTTTGCTTTGGGCCTCCTTGTCAAAATTCTTTAGAGACCAAAGTTCAGAACCCATCTCGTGCGCCCACTAAAACCCTTTCAACTTTTGTGGGCACAAAATTTGGGCCTTTGCGCCACCAGTGGCGGAAGTCGAACGACTTTTAAGGGACTCGAAACATGTAAGGCGTTCGCTCTGATTGCCTTTCATGCTTGTCCAATGAGATCCGTCTTTATGAAACACTTCGTAAACCAGAGTTCCAAACAAAAGGCCAAGTCCCTAAAACACACAAGTCACGCCACCAGCTCATTGCTGACGGCCTTGGACACAGTTCATTCCTCTCTGCGGCAATTACTTTCTTCATAGCACATCCCTGCTGGGGAAAGAAAACATCTTAACCAAGCCTAAGTTAGTTTCCTGGACTTAGCTGGTTCGCAAGCTGATTTTTAACAGACATGTCTTGGTGTTTAAACTGTGATGCAAGAGCAGATATTTGTGAATTTCCAGTATCTCAAGAGCATCAAACATGTTATGCAATCTCTATATTAATTGCTCTTAATCCAGACATCTTTATACAATCGTCTTTCTAATAATAAGTTTGATTTTCTCAAGATTGTCTCTGCAATCTGTCTGTTATTAGGCCTAGCCGTTTCTCTGCAGATCATTATTGAAACGCAAGGGGGAGCCTTTCACAAATCTTGTTTAGGCACAAAAACGACCCTCGGGCTAGTTTCATTACAAAGGATGTTCAGTGAACCTCAATCAAGGTAAATGATGCATCGATCTTTTCTAATGATGGTGAGTCACAAGGTTTTTTAACATTAAATTTGGAAATAGTGAAACCGTTATTATTATTTTTTATTTCATTAAAGATGCACTCAGGTAGACTGAGTAACAGAGGCAGTTGAAACACTTTAAATAACTAGCGTGCGCATCTCTTCTTACCCGTGATTTTTTTTTCCCCTCCACACATGCGTATAGTAGGCTAGCATCCTTTTTGATCGTGGAAAATTACCATGCAAGTGTGGAGGAAAAAATCACGGGTAAGAAGTGATGCGAACGCAAGTTATTTAAGGTGTTTCAACTGTCCCTCTGTTCCAACTGTACTCGATTACTTGGAATTAGACCTATCTGCAAGGATAAAAACCACACGTGAACATTTTCGAATTTCCTGCGACCGAATAGCGAATTATTTTATTCTGAAACCTGAAATGTTGAATAATAGATGTTAAATAAAGATGTTTTGCAGGTAATGTGATCTCATTATGGCAGCAACTAAATGTAAAATAATGAAATCTTCCACTTTATCATTTCAAATACATTTTCAGATTTTTTTTTTTCGTTTATTTGGTTGTAAAAGTTGTTTGTTTGGTTGTTGTTTTTTTATACAGTAGCCTACATATTTTACAGTAGCTACATCTTTAACAACACAATTAAAGAAAATTAGCATGTTTTTTTATATATATTACTGTAAAAAAAAAAATATGATCAATAAGTTATGACAACACGTTTTTACATTGCTTTAACGCATCAAAATAAATTAAGCGATTATCAACTTTTTTATGTTGTTATTTTATATGTTGTTTTATACGTTGTAAACTCATTTTTAAAGTCAGTTTAATGTAGGCCTAATTTAAGTTGAAATGACTTAAACATCCAAGTTGATTGTAGGCTACTTAAAAAAATTAAGACAGCAACATTTTTTTTATTTATTTTTTTACATTGATAGCTATTATTATTTTTTTGTTATTATTTATTTTAAGCTTTAAATAGGTCACTATCCAGTTGTTGGTGTACGGTCCACCTAATGACTATTCCATTGTTTTCCTGTAATCTCAGCCCACAATTTATCATTGTTATTTTATACAGTTCGTCCTTTGACTCTCCTCCTGTCTTCAGATTGATTGAGTATTTGATCGGTGACCAGTAGCCTTGCTGATCATCACGCGGCATTCTGCAGTGTAATGGAGAAAGTACTAAAAATTCATTATCAGATGAGTTCGACCGAGAATAAACCGTTTAGAGGACTGTAATGAACTGGCCGCCGTGGCCTATGGTTTTCTGAGTGTCAACTGAAGACATTTATTTTTAAAGGTGTTGGGCTGGTGGGGGTTAGGCTACTCTATAATGAGGGGTCGTCATAGGTATCTCACTTGGCGACTGCTTGAAGTCTCCTAAATGGCTCGGAGGTAGTACGGAATCCCAGGAGTGAGGCGGTAACAGGGGAGCGTGACGAATTATGTATAGCGCGAGGAGTTAAGCGCGTGCATTCCTCCCTCTCAGTGTACTAGGCTATATGATGTTTGGAAAAGAGCGTGTTAACTCCCATGCTTGAGTAGCCTACATGACTTGGGGCGTTGGAGGCAAGTCGTTGTTTTTAGTTATATTAAAAACTGACGTTTGACTGGCCAAATCCTATTAGCCTATGCAATGAGCTAAATCAATTTTTTTGAACATTTTAACAGAGGCTTTCTATACTTAGAGAGTGTTTTTTAATTTATTTTTATTTTCAAATAAATAGAGGGAGAACAAGAACTTGACTATGTAGTTTATCTCAGCAACAACTGAGGACACGTGCAATTAATAAAGACCTGAAGATGAAAGGCGCAACCATTAGTGGGTCTCAACCAAAATATCCAGCACTGGGATCCTAACAATTGCTCTCAATAGGTAGTCAATGTATATCATTGGTAGTCATGGCTATCGTTAGTCTGTCTCAAACATTTGTGAAGCATTGGGCTGCCATAAATACAGCTGATTTATTGTTTTCCCTCATGATCAAAACGGTGAGCAAAAAAATGTTTCTTTACAATACCGCTATAAATTATGCTGTGCAAAATTGAGTTAAACGATTCTTCGTTGTTTTTAATAAGAACGAAATGTCTTAATGGTTAGAGTTACTGGATTTTACTCCCCTAAATAAATTGCCAGGGTAACAGAATAATCAAAGAAGCTACACATTTTAATAAATGTATAAAAGATTCATCACTTATCTGTTGCATCATTTCATTTGTTCAGATGCGTCCTCTTTTGATTGGTTTATTGGTCTTGGATGAGAATAGATCTATCCAAAGCGGTCCCGCCGGAACGAAACAAACAAAGCGCACTAAATAAAATTAGCTCGATTTTTATCTTTTTCTGTTTAATCGGTAGTATTATTACCTACTCTATCCCAGACATCCAATAGGACTGCATTTTATTTGATCTGACTCTGTCATCCGCTGTCTGCGGTTATCGGCCCTGATCTCCAGGTGCATCGTGGACGAGGGTCAGAAGGTTCGAGGCTTCATAATGGACACAAAAGCACAAAGCACGCGGACGGGGCAGGCGTGATGCTCCGCTACCTGATATCAAAGCCAGCAGCCTCTGCATGAGAGGAGAGGGGGGAAACCAAAGAGATCTATTTACGACAACAACAATAACAGTAACATTTTACATTACAATACGCATGTTACAAATTTGCCGTTATTGTGATTAATTACAAAAGAAATAACGCGTAGGCTAATTGCAAACAGAGCCACAGATTATACAAATGACTTGTTTTCTTCTGTATTCATCGTAGTCACATTGGAACATAGCTGCGATGTGGGATACTTCTGCTACTAAAATAATGAACAATAAAAAGAACAGTTAGCCTATTATTGATGTTGTTTTAACAGATTAAATACATGTGCTTTTTTCTTCTGTTTTATTTTTTGCGTCGTAATTTCGTTAAATTGGTAGGAGTTGTTCATTAATACGTAATCAAAAATAAGTTCATAATAATAATAATAATCAAAAAAGGCGCGACTGTTCTAGGCTAAATGTATTCCCGCTTTTAAATATAGCCTATATATATTTTCTACATAACCTATATATAGTCTGTGGGGCATCAACATCCATATTTTAAGGTATAAATATGAATATACATAAAATTATTTCAACATACACTATATTGACTTAACAGCTCTTTCTTTCTTTCTTTCTTTCTTTCTTTCTTTCTTTCTTTCTTTCTTTCTTTCTTTCTTTTTTATCACTTCAGATATGGATGTTGATTCCCCAATGTAGAAATGCATTTTGAGCCCTCAAAGTTTTTTTTTAAGTAATACATTTATAGACACAGAACAGTCGCGCGTATTTCACTTCTTTCTTTCTTTCTTTCTTTCTTTCTTTCTTTCTTTCTTTCTTTCTTTCTTTCTTTCTTTCTTTCTTTCTTTCTTTCCTTTAGGCAAAGCTTTAGTTTGAATTAGACTGTGTTTTCAGACTCGTTTGTTTTCACCACAGTTTTCGTAACGTTGTTTACCATCCTTGTGCGCCTCTAGTTTGGGAGGCAATGCGATTTGGAAGGCGGAACGCATTTAGTTCCACTCGGCAGAGTGCACGAACACTGGCGCACCAATAGCATCCCTATGTCAGTCAATAGTCTGCAAAGTGACGCGACCAAAAGGGGAGGGTGCTTTCTCTCAAGCCTATCTCAGTTTTGAGATTTCTCAAGCTGCAGGGAGCCGAATGGCGCACTAATTTAAGAGTTAACGTTTAGACTTCTCCTTTATATTTTCGTGGATTTGTACTAATTTCCTGAAAAGTTTTGCGGGTCGAGACGACTTGTGCACGGTGTAGGAAAGGGAGGATCTTCCCTTGCAGCTCGTGATAGCGCACTGCCGGGATACAAACTTTACGCTTCGTGCAGAAAACGTCTAGACTGACTCGGCCGGTAATTAACAGGTGATTTAGTGCGTGTTTTAAGTTTTATAGTTATGTGTTGTTGTGCTTCTGTACCAAGGTTTGATCAAGAGCATATAGTAATCTTGCAAGTGGCAATTGCAATGAAAAGTTTTCTTGAGCTGGCCATCTTAGATTGAGATTTCTGTAATATCAACTGATGTTGTGTGCTGTAGTTTGGGGATTTAAAGCGTGGACAACTCTGACAAATGTGTTGTTATGGATATTACAACAGGTCCCGAGTCACTAGGACGGAGTTTCCTTGCACGTAACAGTGGGAATATTGAAAGATGTTGGACGGTATAAAAATCGAAGACCATCCGCTGCGGTCGGGACAGGCTACGCTTGGAGTTATGCTGGGTAAGTGATTCAGTGTCTTCAGTATATTCGGAGAATACGAAAATATCATTTCTGAGAATGTTATAATGCTTTTTTTTTAAAACAAGATGTTGAATAGAACTACAACTGGAACTGTGGCAGTCGAGCTATGCAAGCGGCTGGGATGCATCCTCCTCATATGCATGCATTTTACCGGCCGGCCGCATATCTGTCCAATTATCAAAGTTATTTCTCAGATAAAATAACCCCATGTACACACAACTGATGTATAACATCCAATTCTCTTACATTTTATGCGCAACGTAATGCATTTATTTCCATGCTTCAACATTGGCATTTTCATGATACAAACGGTTACTTATTTCTCATTCTCACACCTACAGAAATATATCTTATTATCACTGCTTCATTTGAACTACAAATTGAACGTCTAAATCCTGGCGAATAAATAAAAAGCTTATGGTAAAAAATAAAAACAGGCCTAAATAAATTTAAACACACACACACACACACACATACACACTCACAAGCAAGCAAACAGACAGACTGACAAGCAACAACTACAACAAAAATCTGCTACATAATTCTATTGTCTTTTTTTGTTCCAAATGTTTTTGTATGTAGGCTATTTAAACAAAAAGTACAAATTTTATATTGTCAATTATTTTGCATCACACATGGCTATAATCGTTGCAATCATGTAGACCTGGGCTATACTTTTTTAATATTTAGTTTTGGCTGAAAGTTGCGTTATTTGAATTTCGAGCGTATATAATAATGATTATTAATAATTATAATAATAATAATAAATCCCATCGTACATACAGTATGGTGGTAAATTGATAGTTATTCACACACCATTTGTTTTGTTTTGTTTTCTTACCGTGTCATATTATTAAGAAAATATTTCATAGCCACCTATTCAGTAGCCCATTTATAAATCCTTATTTTAAAAATTCAGATGCAGTCAGTGTGTTATTATTAAAATTATGCTTTTGCCCTGCAGGGACGGAGTGCCATCACCAGGCGGTGTGTGAGGGGTGCCAGCGGCCGATATCTGACCGCTTTCTGATGCGCGTCAACGAGTCTTCATGGCACGAGGAGTGTTTGCAATGCGCCGTGTGTCAACAACCGCTCACCACCAGCTGCTACTTCCGGGAGAGGAAACTTTACTGCAAACATGACTACCAACAGTAAGGGCATGGATTTTTTTTTTTTTTTTTTTTTTTTTTGGTGTAGCCTAACACGCGCGCAGGTTCATTGCTTTAGTTTTTTATTCAACTGTGGTCAAGCAAAGACATGACACCATTTTCCTTTTTACGCACGAGCTAATTCTTCTAGTCTTTACGTTCGTAAAGTTGAACTGGTGGAGTTGGTGGTATGATTTTGTTGAACTTGTCAACGTCTTAAAATGGTGTTAGTTTTACAATTGAGCCACCAAGTGTACTGTGGAGCAGTGAAGATTAGTCCTTATATTTTTAGACCTTTAAGATATAGTTATAGATAGCCTAATGAATTTAGTTTGTATTTCCTGCGTTGTCTAGTTCTTTTTTCTTATTTCTAAACGGAGATAGGCTAAGTCACTCCTGTGATTTTGAAGGAACTTTTGGGCTGTGATATTTTGTAGCGCAATGGGAATGAAAATTAAGCGATTTCATTTAAAGTGGTCGTTTCTTCGTTTATTTCGATCAGTCCAGGCCGACATAATTATTTGATCACCTGTCGTTCACACAGTAGGTTTGTTTAACGCAGATTGATGCTGATGGTCACCACAGATTATTAATTTAGGTCTATCTTTATTTTACCTCTATTTACATGCTAATGGTAAATCTCCAGAAAATATTTAGGCCTAAATGAGACATTCCGAGTTATATAGGCTATTTCTGGAATATATATATTCTTTAATTTCTTGTCTGCTCGCAGAAAATAAACGCACTATTATTTTTCCTACTTATTTACTTATTTATTAATTCATAAACATTTTCATTAATTTATTAAGGTAATTTATAATTGTTGTTAGGCCTATTATAAGTAGCCTATTAATAGCATTATATAGCCTATATATATGTATATATATATATATATATATATATATATATATATTAGTATTATTAGGCTATTATTGTTGTTGTTGTTGTTGTTGTTGTTGTGTTATGCACTCGTGGTTGTTTCTATTGTTCTATTACAGAATGCCTTGAACCATGAGGTTACCATCATGAATGTTAAAAAAAGCCTATATTTTAACATCGTGTGCAACCATTACATTCTGCTCGAATCGGACTTCTTATTCATCTTTTCTATAAAATGATGAAGGCCTGGTCATGGTATGGGATAGTTAGAATGTGCTCAGTGTGTGAGTGCTGTGTTGATTTTCACCCGGTCCTGAAGCTGTGAGTGTGGACCGACCGCAGGGCGCCTTATGTTGCATGTCTTCTTCTTCCCGTGTTTGTCTCTACTATAGCTATAGCTTTTGTGTCATGGGGTTTTGAAATATCGCTCCCTCTCTCATGGTGATAGCTGGGAGGTCCCTATCGGACACCAAGCAACAATTAAAAGGCCATATCTACCGCCTGACTTTAATAGTCGCCGATTTTTCCAGCTTGACCGTGAGTTAGTGTTAACAAAATTAATTTCATTGCTTTGGTTTTATTTTCCATTACCCTGGAGACGGCAGCTAACGCGAGACATGCCAAACATGGGAAAGAGGTTTTCTGAGTATATTATCTAGACTATATAGGCTATAGAAGGGCTGTTTAGTTCTCTCCTTTTTTTATTATTTTTCTTTTTGTAATCTTAACTCTGTTATGATTTCTAAGACTGGATGTCAATCAGATGTTATAGTGTAAATCATATTTTCCTGTCTGATCTCTTTTTGCCCGCATTACAAAACCTGCCATTTCATAAACAGCAGTTTCGTTCCAGCACATTCACCTGCAATGGAGGTCCTTTCACGCGCGTGCTACACAGGTAGCCAGCAGTAATATTTGTTTATTTATTTCTCAATGGCGGGCCACTTAGTAGATGTAATTGGCACCTTTTTGACTTTTATGACGTTCATTTAGGTTGTACTTGTCAACCCCGCAAAGCGCCCGTGGCTCCAAGTTGAAGCCTTTGGCCGTTTCTGGTGGAACTCCGCCTAATGACATGCTAGCATCAATTGATTCATGCCCTATAATCATTGGAACCGTAAATCACGACATTGGGCAAACGTTCATATTCACACCTCTCTGTCAGCTATTTACAGCACAAGCTTACCGGCGGGAATTTATAGCTTGTTTTGGCGCGGAAATTTCACCTCGCTGTAGCTCAAGAGTAACTTGGAATAACAGCCTTTCGTTATTAGAGGATTAGCTTTGGAATTACGATCTGCATATAATGTTCTTTAAATGGCTCAGCAGACCTTTGCGTTAGTGCCAATTAAAGGAACAGGTTATGGAAATATAATTGTGTTTTCAAGCTATTATTGGGAATTCTCGTTAGGCTACTGTATTGTAAATTAATCGGAATTAATTTGAATTGCAACGCCACTAGTCTACAATATGTAGCCTACAGCCTGCACTATTTTTTACATTTCTTTCTTTTTTTCTTTTCTTTTTTTTCTTGCTTGCTCAAAGGAGACAGGAAAATAAATAGGCTATTAAATAACCCAATAGACTATTATTAATCCTCTAAATTAGCCATTCAACCATTAAACCATTCAATCTCTCATTTAAAAAACAATTACAAAGTTTGGAATCTTTTATCTTTTGTTATCAGAACTTTTAAAATTAGAAAACCTGTAAAAACGTTTTAAATTAGGCTAAATGTAATTATAATTAAGTTTTATATTAATGTTGTTTAAAATATGTAGTCAGAAGAAGTTTTCGGCAAAGATGGCTTGATGAACTGAATTGAATTATTCTCAAATAGACATTAGGATTTCTGTACCACATGCAAAGAGAGTAGGATTTCTGTGCACTCAGTGTGTGTGCAAGATAGGCTAGACTGTTATTTAACAGTATACTGCATTATTTGAATGCTGAATTGTTTGAATGTTCCCCTTTGGCCCTTGTCAGTGGAACCTGGCTCAAGTCTGTTGTTAGTCTTGGTCCAGGGATAATTTGCTCAAAGTAGGAAGTTGTGGACGATCCCCTGGTGTGCTGATAGTTCTATTTTAGCACCGTGGGGGCATCCTCCTGCGATGTGTTGTTTTTTAATTAGCTCTGCTTTGCAAGCAGGATGCCATATTCCCGCTGACATGAGTGGATTTTGGTCCTTGCAGTGTGTTTTCTACATGACTGGAGCCGTATACACCCTCCCAATACACCCTGACATCGTGTTTTAACCCAGAATGCCTTTACTCTCCCATATTATCATTGTTTCAAATGATTTGTAATGTTCTTGAATACCTGTTTCGCTAGTTGTATAAATATAAAAATGAAAGCTGTTTTAATGAAAGTGTGAGAAAAGGTATCACACGTTTAGAGAAGCGAGGACGCCGGGTCCTAATCCTGCAGCGTTCAGGTTTTTTTTGCTTGCAGTGTTGAAGGCCCTTGTATAGCGCCCTGCTCTGGGATGAGGCCGAGCCTGAGCCAGCCTGTTCCTCTGCAAGGAAGTATTAGGTTTTGTGTCAACATTAGCCCAGCCTCTCCTGGCAGCATTAGAATGATGCAATCATCTGTCATCTCGACTTGTGCCACACACATACCCCACCACCAGACGTTTAACGCTTTGACCTAACGGGATGTTATTCTGGTGTAGAGGGGAGCGTTAGATGGCTGGGTTTTGCTTTTAAATTCATTCATGGAATAGATTATTTAGTTTTCTCTATACAGGTCTCTTCTCTTTTAGATGTGTTAGTAAATGTCCTTGACATGTAACTCCACAGCTGTGATAGTATTCAACCATAGAAACGGTGTGTGCTATGTCTATATGTTTAATGTGCCAGCCAGAGACAACTTTAAAGGATATTTATTTTGCTATTATAAATACAGTACATGCAGAAGCTTATATTTCTTGAGGCATTCTTTGCATTATGAATGTGATAATATGAAAATTATAATTTATTTGAACTGACCTCAAAACACTGATGTTTTGTTGACACACTTAAGGATTTTTAAAGCTTGACTATGATTTTTAAAAGTTGTGTTTTTACCTAAACTGAATTATTAATCCATTTGATCAAATTATTAAATACTTGAACTGCATATATTAATGTTTATATTTCTGTATTTACATACATATTTCAAATTTTATTTTACATACATTTGCCTTATTATTTATATAATAACTGGTACGAATAAGCTAACATTTTTGATGGATGTTACTATAGCATCATAATGAGAATATATTATTAATCTCATGAAACTACTAAAACTAAATTAAATATTTTACAATAATTGGTAACACTTTACAATAAGGTTTGTTAGTTTACATTAGTTAACTACATTAGTTAGCATGAACTAATAACGAACTGCACTTATACAGCATTTATTAATATTTGTTAATGTTAATTTCAACATTTACTAATACCTTATTAAAATCTTGTTAACATTAGTTAATGCACCGTGAACTAACATGAGCAAACAATGAACAGCTTTATTTTTATTAACTAATGTTAACAAAGATTAATAAATACTGTAACAAATGTATTGTTCATGGTTAGTTCATGTCAGTTAATACATTAACTAATGAACCTTATTGTAAAGTGTTACCCACTAATTTATTAAGACATTTCTAATGTACAATTTTAAACATTGGTTCATTATCCCAAATTGAATAATCAATCTGTGTGTAATTTTTTATCACCACTATAACATCACCAAACAGAATTGCAGAAAAAATGTCAGGAACACTCCCCTCGTCAACCATTGGTTGGACAAACAGATAAGGCTGTTTCTAAATGCCAGTTAATATGTGTTTGTGTTGGACTGGTTGGGATGCTGAGCCACAGTGTTTTTTCGTGGGAATAAACGGATATCATCCACTATGCAAAGAAAAATACTAAGAAGCCAAAATCTTGACACATTTCCATAATTTCTCTTCAATGTTGCTATAGGCTCATTATTTCACAGTGTTCTCAACATAGTGATGAAGCTCAGTGTCTCCACAGTGTTATTCCTAAAAACAGGCTTTTCACAGGTATACGCTAGAAAACACTAGCACTGGGGTGGCAAGTGGTGCCACGGTGCATCACTATCTCCACCTAACACATTCTACCTATACATGAAGACATTACGCAAGTGCGTTTGTCTCAAAACAATTGGATCTTGAGTTCGCGAAATAACCTACATCATTAAAATAAAGCTGGAAATAAACTAGAATTCACGAATGCAAAACCAGCAGCGACATAATCCAGTGATATAACAATTATTGGTGTCTTTCAAAGTCTCCGCATCCTCCAAAATAATCCTGGACTATTAAGTTGTCTTGCGAGAGTGTTTCAACTGTCTTGTCATAGACAAGAAGATTTAAGCTTGGCGCATGTCTTAGATGCGAGTTATGAGGATGATAATCAAATCTCATCTTGGACTTTCAGACTCTGTCTCTCCCTCTCTTTCTTTTTTCATATCCTAATGAGATTAGCCTCCCAACAGCCATAGTACTAGCTGATTTGAATGACAGGTCTGCTCCGCTATCCAAGGCTATCTTACTAAGCTCTTTGCCGCATTGTCTTGAATGGAGGGACTGACGGAAGCTGTGTGCCCTAATCCTCTTATTTGTGTCAGAGGGAGAAAAGAGGGAAGAATGAGGTGGAATGGGACAGTGCTTTGGAATGGGACCACTGCCACTTCCTCCCTCTGAGCCCTCTCTCACAGCCAAGTGAGCATGAGAGGGATCTTATGGGGCTCAGGCTCGCAGACAGGCACAGTCGCACATGCATTAAGCAGTTTGCTCCCTCCATTTAACCCTTGTTCGGAATGCATTTTCATAAAGTACAAAGCTCTTGAAATAGAACATATCCCAGTAGCATTTCAGCACAAATTAAAGAATTCTGGCAGGTGTTCATGTACCAAGGGATACCAAAAATGGAAAACTTTTACTTGCCCTCTCGTGGATACAAACCTGTGTGACGCTCTTTCTTCTGTGGAACACAAAAGACTGTCTCAGTGTTCTTTGAAGAACTTTGTTTGGACTCTAACATTCTACAAAACATCTTCTTTTGTGTTCCACAGACAAAAGAAAGTCATACAGTTTTGGAACGACATGAGGGTGAGTAAATGATGACAGATTTGAATCTTTAAATGTCAAAAGTCGCCTCACCATGTATGGGCCCCATATTAGGGTGTTTTAGGGGTCATTTGAAAGAATGACTTATGTTGGTTCTTGCTGGATGCTTTGTGGTCTTTTGCGCCCGCTCAGTTTTCCTTCACGTGGAATAAGCTTTCTCCTGGTCAGACCCTCCTGGAGCTAGAGGTAATCTGTCTTCAGATGGAGCTCCCACAGTTCTTTATTTACTCATTCAACTAGTTGGAAGTCTGTTAGACTGCAGATCAGATGCTCTGAAACGATCTGATTACCTCAACCAGCCAATTGCCTTCCTCCTCGCGACCACAGTTCTAAAGCCAGATTGTGATATTTCTTCATTTTCGTTACAAAGGGAAAGAGAAGAGTAGCAGTTAGAACGATCGTGAATGCTGTCATACCACCAAGGTACTTGGACGGACTTTTCAGGAAAATGAAACATAAATATTGGAAACGTTACTCTGGCTAGCAATTGAATCCCTACCATACAGCACTACTGATGTTTGAAGGTGAACATGACAGTTTGCGTTTTGGTTGGCTAAAATGTTTTGTGTGGTTGAAACAATAAACATTATTGATGGAATCATTTTTTTTATTTTTTTTTATCAAACAATGGTTTTGAGCAGAAGCGTAAAGTTGTTCTACAAGCAGAACAACTTTACAGTTAAATAAAATAAAATACAAGTTTATACACACTGGAAAAAGGTTGATGCCTTAGATGTTTAAGTCATTCAACTTAAATTACATTAAACTGACTTAAAAAAAATGTGTTGAATCTTATATAGTTGAAAATTGCTTAACTTAATTTGATAAGTTAAAGCAATGTAAAAACATGTTGTCATAACTTATTAATCATATAATTTTTTACAGGCAGTCAGTAATTTTATAAAAATTATAAGCTTCAAATTTATGCTTTTAAATCCTTCAGATATTGGCCCCATTAACTCATTGAATGCCCCATTAAATGCCTCATTGTAAGCTTCTGCTCAAAACCATGAAAACAGAAGCTGATTTCTAAAACCTCATTGACCTCTTGTATATGATAATATGAGTCGTGGTATATATGTGTCTTTCATTGGTGCATGAAAATTAAATGGCTTTATCCTATTAGGAGGTGTTTTCCCCAGCAATTGAACAAAAGAACAAAAATTATCTTATCTATCTAAACTATATAAAAAAAAAATAATAATAAAAAAAAGGTGTCGTTGTTACCTTAAGAAGCTTTTTCTAACTGATTTGACCCTTAAACATGTATTTAGTTAATTGAGTCTATGAAATATTTTTCTGGACCTATTGAGATCTGTTTATGTATGAAGGACATTTTTAAGTTATGTGACAAAATGCTCAAGATCGCTCACTGAAGATTTTAGAGAAGAATTCAGAATTGTACTACAATGTCTAAACTGTTATTCAGAAAGTTTGCTTGAAGTAAAAGAAATAAGCTGTGCATCAGAGAAGGAGTGTCATTGCTCAGTGTGTGTGTGTGTGTGTGTGTGTGTGTATCCGGGACGAAATCCTGAATCCTAAATGTAGCGGTCTAAATATTCCTAATCTCCCTCTCAGGGTTGTGGGGAAGCTGAAGTAGGAGACAGGTTAAAGTAAACTGAAAAAACAGCGTTCCAACCAGCAAGACCTCCTGTTTCCCCACCCACGGTCCTGATCTTCTGTTGCGATGGGGATCACCGCTGATCGGCCCATCGCTGACTGGACCAAGGAAAACAAACGTGAGCAGGAGATGGGGGGGATCATATTTCCATACCTCCATGGGACTGCGAGCCCCCCGCAAGCAGCTAAAATGATTTGTGCTGGAGGTCAAAAGACCCATGGCGGCTTCAAAAAGTGGAGAGTGGAAATATTTGGATGTTAGGCGGAGTCAATGAGAGGCACAGTGATAGAGAATGGAATGACAGGAAAAAGCAGCTAACTGGATTGCAGATGTTTCAGAATTTTAATAATCTTCTGTCAGAAGATTCCGAGGAGTTAAACACAGCCACAGCAATGTAAACAATTAGTTTTAATTTCACACTCATTGGAATTAAAGGAATATTCTGGGTTCAGTGCAAGTTGAGATTGGTTGACAGTATTTGTGGCATGATGTTGAGATCTACAAAGCTGCTTCTCCCTCCTTTTCTTAAAAAAAAGAAAAACAGGAGAAAAATCGTAGTGAGGCACTTGCCAAGGAAATTAAATAGGGCCAATGTTTAAAAGCTCTCTCTGTTTCAAAAGTATAGCCAGTAAACCTTAATAATGACAAGAACAACTTCAAGATCAACTACAGCTAAAATAAAATACAAGACTAGTATATAAACAGAAAAATGTATGTAAAAGCTTTTGTAAAATGATATGCTTTACATTTTTATCTTAAATCCTGTGAGAATTGAAAAGAAAACGCAAATAATTTTTGTGGAAATTAACAATATGCTGTCAATTGATCTTAACTTGTATTAAACCAGTTTTATTAGAAGCAGAACAGATAAAAAATTAGTTTCCTTTAATAATTTTAACAGTTTTGTTTTAGGCAAGGTTTCAGCCGAGGACGTTGTGATGTCATATTTAGGTCAGGTCTCTTCTTGCTTTTTTATGCAGGGATGCAACCTTTGTGAGCCAAAAAAAAATAAAAATAAAAAAAAAATCCTAAAAGCATAATACTGATCGTCTGTGCCTTTTTCCTCCTCACCCACCCTAACCCCCACCCCCCTCTCTCCGCTATCCTTCTGGATGCTAATATTTCTCTGAAAAGCGCCATAATACATCTTCCTGGGAATTTCCACGACTCACAAGTGCAGCAAAATGATCTGCTAGTCTAAAAAAAGGTGGATGAGGGAATGAAATATTGAGGATTTCTGAAAATCGAATAAAGGAAAATGATTTATTCCATAGTGCCATTTTAATGAAGACTCATGTGTCTTTGTTTACTTACGAGCGATACCAAAAAACCTAATATATTGTCTGATTAATATTGAGATATTTCGTGTTCTTTGTTTTAGTGTCAAACAATGCATTCTCTTTATTGTTTTACCTTGTGAATGCTGTTGTTTTGATTGTACACTTTTTACCAGTCCCCCCGATGCCCATCTTTTTTTGGCAGGATTCATAACCACAAACACAAACATGCTGTTCAGACATAATAGTGTTTTCGAAGAAACACTGAACCTTAGGATTGCTTATTCAGCAGTAAGGACTGGTTGAGAAACATAGCTAAACTCACTTGAGTCACATATGGAAAATAGATAGACCTGACTTTTGCATTTTTTGCCCCTAAAAAGATTGGCTTTGGAGTCAAACATTTCTGTTATGGCCTCAAACTTGTTCTCCATCTCAGACCAATCCATCTCTTCTCCTGGCTTCCCTGCTTCTGTTGTTTTTTCTCGGGAGTGAGTGAGTAAGTCCATTCCCCCCTCCCGAGGTGGGCGTCTGTCTGTTGTCAGGCGTGAGGAGCGGCCCCTGCCCCTGCAGTTAGCAGGGGGAAAGCGATCCTGACCCCCGGCCCAGAACATGAAACCAGAGCCGGTGTGTGGCGCTTGGTGCTCAGCTGGAGAGGCGGCAGAGCCCTGACCTCCAGCTCCACATCTCACCGTGCGCCAGACTCCTCTCTGCCCTCCTTCTTCTGCTCTGTGGTGGTGGGACACGGTGCCAAACCACCTGAGGGCAAAGCCTGAACACCCCACACACCCAAAAACATCTCCATCTGTGAGATGAACAGTCTGCTACAATCCAAACAATTTACTGTCACATTCATCCTCGTTTGCATAAGCACTCTTTACAAGAGTTAAAGGATTAAAATATAGTGTTATACATTAGGCTATGTAATATCTAAAATAATACACATTCAAATATTGTGTGGAATAAAAGCATGACTGTATTCAAATACAGAAATGAGACGTCATTTTATAGTGCATTCCTATTGGTTTTGAGGCTATGGGTTGGCGGATTTATTAGTATACAGAGGGTTTGATGATTTAATGATTTATTTCTCAAATATTATGTCCAGGGCATTCAATCCATTGATACCATAGTATTTAATACTCCAAAGTACTCCAAGGTACATGTCCAATAACTCAACATCTTAAATGCTTTTTGCGCTCCGTTAATGCTTTGATACTGTTTTGGTCGTTCAAGCTTCACATGCAGGTGTCAAACTTTCTAACAACCTTCTTCATCGCTGTCAAATGAGAGGATTTCCAGTGGTTTGTAGATAAATATTATACTCAATCCAGCACTCTTTTCTCCATTCTCTCAGAAACTCAATCTCAGAATTGTGAGATATAAACGTGCAATTGCGAGTTATAAAGTCAGAATTGCATGATATCTCGGAATTTTGACTTCTTTTCTCAAAATTGCAAGTTTCTATCTCACAATTCTGACTGAAGTCTCTGTTATATCTCGCAAATCTGACTTTATAACTCACAATTGCAAGTTTATATCATGCAATTCTCAGAAAAAAAAGTCAGAATTGCAAGATAAAAGTCGCAATTATTATTATTTGTTTTAATTCGGTGGCGAATAAACAAGGTAAAACAAGGATTTATCAGTAAATTTGTACTGGGACTTATGCTAAAACCGAGCAAGTTGTTCAACAAATCCTGAAAATGGCTTGCTTAAAAGATTCTGATTAAAAGATGGACACTGTTTAAAAGATGGCGCTGTAGGTTGGCAACATCACATTTAGCATTTGATTCTGCTACAACAATTTAGTGCAGTGTTATGTGAATACATCTTTTGGAAATGCTTTAGAGAGTATTTTAGCATTGTTTGTTCCCCTTCATTCTAATACATCCGAACAGACCTGGGTCACAAAACACCACTTGAGAATGACTGGTCTGGATAAGATGCTCTCCCAACCAATTTCCATACTATTGGCAAAGCACAATCAAAGCAAGGTCAGTAATGTGTCATAGTTTTCAAAAAGAGAGCCCAGCAAACACATCGTCCGTAACGTTGGACCCAGTATTGTAAGTGGAGAAGAACAAATGATCTGCTCTGAAGTGTTAAGTGCTTTAGTGTTATGATATCAAATGGAGCATGAAGGCTCGGACAGAGGTTTATGATTTCACTTCTGTATCCCTTTCATGGCTCTTTCCTGTCGTTATTTCCCAGTCTCAGGGCAGCTGTCTGTCACTCACATGTGGGCTGTATTTGCATATAGTTGCTGAGTACATGTTACTACATAACTTTATGTGATGAACAAGAGTGGATTCAGTCACAGTGAACCAGTATATCTGAACTGGCTTTGCTTTGGGATGCAGATTTGTAGCGAAATTCTTTATTGTACAAAATTGAACAAAAGTCAGTCATTAAAATGTATCAATATTGAACTGCACAGGCCAAAATTAAAATGATGGCTTTATCAAAATATTAGTTTGATTGTACGTATATCCTATGGGGAAATAGCATCCTCTCATTTACACCCTATTGTTCTGTCATTACTATACAGTACATGATTACATGGTTGGTTGCAGTTCATTATTTACATTTAGCGTTGTTTTGCCCACAACAAATCTGCAACCTAATTTTGAAAAATACTCCCACAAGCCATAAGATGCTCTCACACGGACACATGCTCTGTAAAAAAAAAAAACCTCTCTGTGTCATTGTGGTGTGGGTGTTTGCCTTTTTAACAAAGTGGCTGAGCCTGGTGGCGTATTTGCTTCGTGGTTTTCAAGTAGTGCTGATGTTTCTGTATCTGACAGGCTGTAGAGTTTTTTTTTTTTTTTTGCAGAGCTGACATTCGGTCTGTTCGCAATGGAAGGGCAGCTGCTGTATCCTCTCAACATTTTGGCCTGATCCGCCGGTTACACGCTTGCAGGCACGCATACGCGCCGCACATCTGCATCCCACATGCTTAGATACACGCGTACACATGTTGTCGGATTTGAGACTATAATCAGATTAATTGGTCCATCTTTCCTTGGAAACCTAAGATACATTTTACGTTAAAGCATTTTTTTACAAGAGCCATATCGATGTAACATTAACCAGAAGCCGTGCTCGGAGTGTGGGGTCAGAGGGAGACTTGAGGGCCCCTGACATGACATCCTAATGAAATAAAGACTGCAGAAAGAGAGCGAATGCAAGAGAACCGCTCAGAATTAGCTATTAAGAGAGAAGAATGATTCCTTTTCTCTGTACCGTGCTCACAAATGATACCCCTAAAAGTGTTTTCTAGCTTTTTTTGTTTTTAAAAATGTTAACTTTTACCTCAGATGTTATGTCTCCCCCATTTGAAAAACATGAGTAAAAATCAGTCATGGCCCCACGAGGGAACCCGAACATTAGTTGAAGTATGTTTCTAATCCTTATTAACATTCTCCAAAGTCATGCATGAAATATGTTTTGTGCCACACTCCGCACCATGTGTTTTTCTTTTGCTCCACAAGTATTTTCTCAAACAGAGATCCACTACACACACTGCTGTGCATTATTTTATTATAGGGTTGAAGCTCACCGCAGCCCTGAGAGTTTAAGAAAAGGAAAAACTGGCCTTGATTTTCCACCAAGTTATTGCTTGCTCCGTCCCAACGTTCCTTTTTTGCTCGATTGTTATTTTTTAGTGATGTCATCAGCACAGGTAAAACATGAAGTTTTATTTCTTTTCACAAACCATCTGTTGCTCCAACAGGCCTTGCATTTCTCCAGCACATTTTCACGATGCCGACCACGGGCCCATCCTCTGCTGTCTCCGCGCTGAATCTCTATTTTTCTCTGTCAGGTTTTTAATGTCTCCCAAAAACTGTATCATTCTCCAGGGAGAGATGTATGATCAATCAAAAGGCTCAAACGTCATCATTTTTTGAGAACTCCAAGTATCTCCCACCCATGTAGGGTTTTTTTCCCCTCTGTGGGAGACATGCGAGCAGCTGCGAAGAAACTCTTTTGCCAGCCATCGGATGAACCTCAGTGGACATCCGTCAAAGATTATAAAAGAAGTCTTTCTGTTTTTCGTAATTGAAATGTTACGTCTTTCTGACCGGTGAGAGAAAGACAAACGAGCAGCTTGAGAGCCAAACAGGAAGACTTTTTGGCCTTTTGGCCCGAGTTCACATAGTGTATCTGAAAAACACTTTTAGTTGTGCAGAATTTGAAGATGTGGTCTTTCAGTTCCACATCATATGTAATGAGCGGAGAGCTGCGAGGAAAAAAACAGGGAAAGAGAGGGAGAGAAATATGGTGAGTGGTTTCTGAAGGCAGCATTAACACAGGGTTCTGTAGTATTAAAAGAGATTTACACTCTAATGTTTTAAAGCAGTTTTCTTTAGCTCATAGCTCCTCTTTTAAAGATATTTCAAGGAAGCTATAAAAGTGAAACGACAACTGGAGAAAAAGCCCTGACACAGCATTGGAGATCGGCCCCTCAAGCCATACTGCATCTAAGACCCGACAACTCTTGGGGCCCGTGGGTTTGAGTTCAACCGCAGTTGTTGAAAGTCAAAGCAAGATAAATAAGTATACGCTTGCTCTAAGGTTTCATGTGACTTCGTTAGGATGTGTTTTTGCTTGAGTTCAGCGAAGACTAGGATTGTATAACTTGTGATTGTGCTCCTCATGATACCTGTTCTTCACGTTTTCTGCTGGAGGCCCATTTGTGACCCGAATGTAGCAGTGTTGTCTGTTTCCCATGCAGTTCTTTTGAAGCATGGGGTCTGCGTGGTCCAGAACGCCTCTGCTCTGTGTCAGATGTCATACTCCCCTCTGGGCTGACCAACAGGCTCTCTTTGCACTCTGATGTGCCCATAATATTTAACGGTGCTTTGGCAACCCCAAATGGAAACTCTTATTTGGCCTCTGCAATCAGTGTTCATTTCTTCTCTGGTTGAATCTGTATTTTTGTTTCCTTCGTTTTTATTTAATTAGTTATTTAACCCTGAGTCTTTCATATCTGTGATGTCGAAGACATGGAAATTTGATGGAGAAAGTTAAGTCTTCTCAAAGGGGTGCTTGTAGGAGCAATAGCTTGTCCAGAGGTGTCTTTTGACTGTAGTATAAGTGGAAAGTCAAAGTATTTGCAGGTTTTTTGTATGTGTGTGTGTTTGTGTGTGACGTGTTTGAGGGCCTCTAAACAGGTTAAATAGTTTTGCTTTACAGTAGACATTTGGTGCACATGCACAACAGCAAGCCAAATTATAGTCCAATTAATGTGCATAGACAACCCTCTAAAATGCGAGTAAATCACTCGCATATGCAACCAATTTTCACAAGAGGCGACTAAAAATGTTATTAATTTGCCAGTGGCTTCTAAATTGTATGATTACAGTAACCTGTAATTGAGTCAGAGGCAAAAAATAAGTTTCAACTAACAGTTAACAGTTAAATGTGTGACCAAACACATATACGAAGCATGCACTCAGAAAGCCGCATCTGACAGCATGTGACGTAAATACTGAATTGAGCTCTCTTTTACGTCTTCTTGCGCTTGAACAGACAATTTCACACAAACTTGTCAAAATGGCTGTCTTGGCGAGTATTCTAGTAAACAGTCGGCTATGTCTTAAGTGAACGTAAACAGTTGAGAAAGAAAATGCATGTGTACAGTATATTCGATCCGTGCATTATGTCTTTAAGGTGACAGCAGCCTAATATTCCTGCTACTGTCTGTGTTTTTAATGTTAATCAAACAAAGACTATGCAGTGTTATTTTACTTCTGATTACTTTATTCAATTCTGTACTAATCTACCTAATCTGTATCTAACTACTGTTAGATCTACCTGAAAAGCACTGTTTATTTAATTTGCATCTTTGTTATATTGTTTATTTGTGCTATTGCTTATAGTTTGGTGAGTTGTTCTTATTTTATTACAAAATGTTTACTTGACTTTAATAGTGTTTAAAATGTATATAATATATATATATATATATATATTTTTATTAGCATCCTTGCATTCCATCTAAAAAAGTCTGGCGAGTAAAATAAAAATGTAATTACTAGCCAATGGAGACTCAAGCTTCAGTGTGTCCATAGAGGGTTGATAGATAATAATAGAACAAACCTATTTACTCACCAATGAGTCATTTCAAACCTGTTTGTCTTTCTTACTTATGTGGCACACAAAAGAAGATATTTTGAAGAGTATCTCAGTGTTTTTGTTCATACAAGTCAGTGGGGTCCAAAGTTGTTTTGAATCGTTTTGACTTTCATTATATAGACAAAAACAGTTGAAACATTCTTTGAAAAAAAAAGATTAATTTTAAAAAGAAGTATTTGTAAACACTGGAACTCATTTTTAACACTAGATTATCATTCCACAGAGCAAAAGTGTATACCAGATATCAACCATCATGGGATTTGAGGTGTTTAAAGTCTCCCTCTAGTAAAAATCATGCTTTTAATGTTGTTTATATGTCTATGTGGTGTTTTTAATATGCTTTAAGACAAACCATGTACAAATGCTTAATTCAACACCATTGCTGAGTATTTTCTCTTTAAAAATGCAGTGAACCAAAGACAGTCTCAAAAACGCGGTTTGAAATCGATGGTGTTTCTGACGTCACAAAATACCTTGTAACCAATCAGGTCAACGTGTGATCGTCAACGAGTGGATCTGTGAGCTGGTGCGAGTGAGTGGAGGCGGGGCTATTTTAAGGCATGACAATTTTTTTTCAAGAAATTGAAATATGTCATTTTGGTGATAAAAGATAAGTTTTAAGGGAGACATTTATTGACTACAGGGGGACTTTAAATAACTGTTATGTGTTTCAAAAATGTCCTACGTGTGCAATTCCCTGATTACCTATAAATCAGTACCACATCATTATTAGTCCTTGGTTCTTTTAATGCTATATTTTGATTATATTCCAGGGTACTGTATGGTGGGATGTGAACATCAGAGACTGATTTCTGCAAGGTGCACATTCTTTATCTCGGTTTTCGTGTCTAGGCTGTCCTCCTCGAGATGGACATCGCCCTGTGGCTGCAAACCACCAGAGGCCTGTAGGTAATTGCACAAGTGGTTGATATTTCAAAGCCTGCGCTCACTCGCTATACTCCAAATGCGTTTAGGTGCTAGACTGGGAGCGTGTAACCTATTCTTAAGATATTTCAGATAGAAAGAGATGTCATTTTCCAGTGGTTGCATGAGTGTAGATGTCCGTTTCATCCTCGGGATTTGTGATTGTGGCGACATCCATGCAGATGCATTGCATCAAATCCAGGCTGCACTTAAAGTGTCCTTCGCCCGTAGCAGTTTATGTGGAAGGTTCATAAGACCCGCAGGATCAAAGAAAAGCAGGAAAGAGCACCATAGAAGGGAACAGGAAAAATAAATAGAGAGGGCACGTTTTTTCTTACTCTTTATTTTTTCATTGTCAACACTGTTAATCATGTTAGCATTGACTTTACGGCTCCTCCCACGGCGGGGGCTCATGCTGTGGAGAGTTGCCCGTTATTTTAATTCGTTATTTTTATTGCCGTGAAGAAAAATAAAACTGAGAGAATGCAAAACAGACCTCTTAAACATAAGAACAATGGCAGTTAAAAATGAACATGAAAAAAGAAACACGAAACTTCACACCACAGACCTATATCCTATTTCTGCATATTTTTTTATTGTGCTGTAACAATTTGCTCTCTGAAAGGCCAGTGAGCGAATGAAGATCACACTTGACAGTTGCTTATTTCTTTCCTACGTTCACCATCATATTTGTTTATTTTTCAGGTTTGCTCTGCATGGAAACATTCATCAATCTGCTGTATAAATGATACGATGTGTGTCAGGCTGGTATTCGCAATAATGCCAATCCTTTCATTTTCACTGAGCCTTAATTGACCTGATTGCTATGCAATCGTATATCTGTTCTCAAACCATTATCGTTATAAAAAACACAACTGTTTTTTTGTATCCCCATGGCATCTTCCAATACATTTACCACTAAGTCAGTAAACCGATTCCCATCTGAAGCAAAACATTGGTTTTTGCTAGAAAGCATTTTTTTTTATGGAAGGATCGGGCAAAACTGCTAGGCATGATTCTCTGATTTATTAAGGCCACACAGACCTCAGAAATGTGTGGTAGGGAATCCTCAAGCACATTTCACCCCTATAATCAAAATTTATATGCCAGTGGGGCCGCGAGCGATTTGTTTTGGCTGTCCGTTGGAGTGCGAACACGTGAATGAAGAGGCTGGCGCGGACGGAAGGGGCGAATGGCCTCAGAAACCTCTGGTTCCTGTCTCTCACTTCATCTGTTTTACTCTCTCTGAGTTTTAATTGGGAGTTATTGCTGGTGAGATAAGTGTGTGGATAAGCTTGCTCTGATCTATGAGGTGCTTGGACATCGCCAGTGCCGTGCAGTAACAGAATGTGTTCGGGGTCTTGGGCGTGACCCTTACTCCACTCCTCTTGCCCTCTGAAGATGTCTCCTGATCTCTTGCACATTTATTAATTCCTCATCCCTTCTCTTATTTATCGAGCAGATTTGTGAAACTCCCGCAACTTTTGACACTTTCGTGAAGCTTTACCTGCAATCGAGTGTTTACTGTAGTGTTTTTGGGGGTATCGCTCATGCTAGTGATAGAACCACAGGAGCATTCCAGCCCTGGCCGTGTTAATGCTCAGCCTTAGGGGGGTATTAAAGAATGTGGCGGCTTTGAAGCTATCGCCTCTTTCCCCTTAGTTTTCTCTCCCTTGCTTTTTCTGGTCTCGTTTCCCAGCTTTCGTCTGATCCCTCCTTCCTCCTCTTTTCTTCTCCCCCTCGTTATTTATAGCCATACCCATCCTTCACCTGTGAATAGATGGTGAGGATGAAAGATTACTGGTTTTCAGGCGTGCATGACTTTTGTTTCACATGGATTAATGGGGCTAGGAGTGCTTTCCCTAAGCACAAAGAGACAAATTTGAGCATTAAATTAGACAACTCTTACATGCCAAAAGTGTTTGCTCATTGGACAATCGCCAGCTTGTTTCCAGAGCCTGTCAGAGTAAATCACCTTAGATTCACTGATGAACGCTAATCCTGTAAGCAAGCATAAGTATGCTAAGATCTAGACCCTGTTATATTCTCTTTTAGGCTAGAGTAAATCTTGCTTTGAGCTGTATATTTTCAGTCTGCGGGAATGCTTTGACGTTTCATGGATAGTTACAAAGACTTTTCTCTGTCCCTTGGAGTTCACTGCAGAAGCTTAATGTTGGATGTAATTCACTCACGCCAACGTGAAGTCCTGATTATTTGTGACATGTGCAGTTGCAGATTGCTCATGTAACTATCAACACTCTTTTGAGAAGCCTGTGAAATGGCTTTACGAGCACAGTTTTATTGTGCTGATGTATTGAAACAGGAAGTCGGGATGGGACATTCCACATATTGAAGGGCTTGTCCCTTTTTTAGCCTCAAAATAGCCTTACTTGTATATGTCAGTAGTTAACCATTATTTACTAATTGGCATTAGTGGGATGGAGATTCACATGCTACAATTTATTGGACACAAATTTGGAAACGTTGGTAAGTGCAAGATGAGTCACTGATATTTTTGGACTCTTTTTATATTGAAGAGAATTTATATATTATTATAAATGAGTATATCTGCTAAAAGTTACATTCTTTTTTTAAAATGTAATAATTTTAAATGCTAAAAGGCCATTTATGCATCAATGCATTATAAATTACTGTATAAAAAATGGACATTAATTTTGAGATTTTCTAAAGATTACACTTAACAGTTGTATTAATTTATTAGTGTTAAATATGAACTTTTAGTGGGCATTGGTAATCTGCAAAAAAAAAAGCGATATCAATGAGTTAAAAAAAAAACTTAAATAATCAATGATATCGACATCATATATCCCTATAGATGACCTCAACAGATATGAAATGCCTTACACTAACTAATGTTTGCAATTACAAAGTTAACAATTGTGTTTACAATTGTGACTTGACATCCTTCAGTAGTGCAAGTGCCTTCAAAACTCACCACCTCAATCCACTCAAGAATACATAGATTTACATACACATGGAGAGAAACACATACGCAATTTCCTATTTCGAGCTTTTAAACACAGCTCACTGCACATTAATCATTAGACTGGTGTTGTGATCACTCTCTGGGACCTCGGGCCACGTTTAGCCACGTCTGTGTCTCAGGACCCCCGGGCTGACTCCCTCAGTGCCTGTACCTGTGCCTCGATTATTAGCTCTGGATCCAGAGAGTGTGGCTGCTGTCTCCTCCTCCCCCCTCGGGGAGAGCCATAGCTGGGCTGCGAGATGAAGTCGGGCAGGGGTGGTGGGGAAAGGAGTGCTGGCTGTGCTGTAATTACTCCATTGATATTCCTTCCACAATAATGCTGTCACTGCTCATTTGCATAAGTGCTTCTCCACTCTCGCGGGAGCAGATGAGCACAGACAGAGGAGGAGAAACCTGGAGGAGTTTGGTTTTCAGTTCAGATTAACGGGTTCGGCTCAGGCCGTCAACTGTCCTGATGTATTCCCCTAGAAATATACAGAGATATAATGCTGTGGGCAGCAGTTGAATGCTAGGATGTTAACTTAGGAGAGGGACAGGAGATCGAGTTGGAGCATCAGTGTCAGGATGCTGATATGATTATAACGTATGCGAGGTGATGGTCTTCAAGTGGTCTGTCTTGGTGCAATGTTGCTGCCCTTGAATGTCAATTGAGATCACGTGGCTTCATTGAAATTCTGATGTATTAGTTCTCAACCAGAGTATGTGACTGTCTGTGTACTCTCTCGCTCTAATACCACTCTATCATGAGCATAGCAGGTTAATAGCCCATAATGCAATAACATTTACACAAGAATTCACCATGTCACAGTGTTAATAGATTTAGTCAACCTAGTCACATTAAAAGTCATAATTTGTGCGAGATGGCGAAATCGTTGGGTTTTTCAAAAAATGTACAACCACAAGCTAAACCTTAGGCTACCCATATTGTTTACAGAAGTACAAATAAAAGAAAGATGGAAATAGTGGATATATAGTGGAGCATAAATATATGTCAGTTGTCAAAATATTTAAGTTGCAAATAAAGATTATTGGAATACATTTTACCAGAATATACTATTTTAGTCTTTCTTCAAAATTTCACGGTTTTCAAAATGATTCATACTAATGATCCATCCATCGTAACTGTACAGAAATTGCACAAACACGATTTCACTCCTTTGTACTCAGGTGCATGTATTATGTAAAATACGTTGAAAGAACTTTATGATTTGGTTGTAACTGAGCCCAAATTTAGAGTGAGTTTGAGTGAACTCAGAGTAGTACTCTATTCAGCGAGTGAGAAAACCTGGAAGGGAGCTAAAACTGGAGTGATCACAGAAAATTGCAATCACTCCATTCCGTTCACACACTTTGAACCCAACCAGCTACTGCTGGTGTGATCAAACACGTTCTCTCAAACGGTTAACAAATCTATTTGTTTAACCTGAATATAAGACCTTGTATGGCAGCCATCATAAACATCTGCGTTGCCAAAATGGTTCCCGGTTTCTTTGACGGTGTGCATCCATCCAGTCTTGCCTGCACAGAGTGCATGCTGGGTAGATTTTGTGGATGTGTGCGCCCATGACAGGTCCTCCATCTTGGTAGCGGGAGGTGTTCGGAGCCTTTATTTAATGTCACTGATCTTCGCCTCAGTGCTGGCGTGATGAGCATTGGTCATTGGCTGTTTCTCCTCTATTGCTTTTTCTGAGCAGGCTGAGGCCTCGGCTCTCTCCCCTTGGAGTCAGGCCCTCAGGCTCCACATCATTTATTGCTGTCAAGAGTCAGGGAAAGAAAAAAGACGGGGTGATGAGTTGAGAGTGCGAGAGATGGGGAGAGAGAGCGAGAAGGAGAGGCAAAACAGGAGAGAGTAGCGATTCCAAGGGGGACGCACAGAAGCGAAACAACCGATTTAGTCAAATCTCAGCTGTTGAATATTTAATGGAGCCTGCAGTGTTTATTTAGTTAGCCTGTCGATTTTTAGCACACTGTCAATAGCAGGCTCGCACGCCGGGCCCTGATGATCTTTAGTGTCTGTGCTCCCTGGGGTCCAGACGCTAAACACAATTATGGATTTTTTTTTTCCCCTCCCTCTTCCTTTTCGCTCTCTCCCCCACCACCGCAATGTGTTTGATATTTTTACTGATCTAATTTGCAATCTGGTAGTTTATTGTTTGGCATTTTAGTGGCGCTCAAGTGGCGAAGCAAATTCGATTTCTGCTCATAATTCTTTATAATGTCATTAATGCTGTTAGCGCACAGGCATGGGTCTTAAATAAAAATAAAAAAACCTAAACGTTGGGAATCTGTCCGCGGATGTGCACATTCCTGCTTTTATTGTCTCTCCTCCCACTTTCATTTCACTCATTCGGTTTTTAATTAAAAATCCTTGCCGTGGTTTTCTGTCATTGTGAAATATGAAATTACAGTTGTATTGTATTTCAGAGTAAGAAACAGGAAGCTAAGCCTCCGCTAGGATGTATAGCAACACAGATAAAATGGTGAAAACATCACATAAGGAAAATAAAGAAATTATTGATTGGAATACCATGAAGAAAAAAAATGCTATTTTTCTTTTTTCTTTTCTAAAGATACCGTTAAAATAAAGGAGGGAATTATTCATGCCACTGAACGTCTACAGTTAGGATTTGCATGAAAACAAGGTTACTTCAGCTTGAAATCTCCAAACATTCTCAACGTTAACATTTTTACCAGTTCATTTGTTCGTTTTTATTCTTAAACATGCATAAATCTTCACATCTATGTCTCGTACGCAAGCCACGCTGGACGTGTTTGAGCGCTAGCTGATGGGGAGCACACTGCAGGTTAATAGTGATGGTGTGCCGCGTGCTAATGGTGATGGTGTGCAGCTCTTGTGAGGGATCTATTTGCTGATGATGGATGAGCGGTAAGCCACCCAAGGCCTGCGATTTTCCACACTCGAGAGTCTGTCAGCTTTTTAAGTGGACGAGCACAATTAGCACTGAAACCAGAGCGCAGGCTAATCTGATGGCACGCTTGACAAACAGAGAGGCAGAGAGAGGGGAAAAAAGAAATGTGCTCTTTGCAACCAACCTGAAAAGAGATTAGAGCAATAGTTCCTGTCAACTATGACTGAGAATGCCAGGGATGGATAAGCATAATTGGGTGTTTCTTCAACTGTGGGCACTGGATGTTGATATTCATGGGGTTGATTTTTATTGTAACTAACAGATTATATAATGATAAATATAATTAGTGTATATATATATATATATATATATATATATATATATATATATATACACTTAAAACATATAGATTTTCTCTCAGTGATCATGTCATTTTCACCACAACCAACAATTTTGTCTAATGAAGTTTTAGCAACAGCAGTGTCAGTGAATCGATTAATATTAAAAATGAGGTGTTATGTGGAAAGAAAATTGCTGCTTGATTGGAAATGTCCTGCAATAGTTATGCAAAAGTGCAAAAAAATGCTTTTAGGATACATGAAATGCTAGCTATTAAATTAGCCTTAATTAGCCTTAATTAGCATGTTTTGGTCCCCTTGAGGAAAACAAATGTTTTTTTTTGAAAATGTAAAAATGCAGAAAGTTTTCTGTGATGGGTAGATGATAGAACATATACAGTTTGTAAGGTATAAAAATCATCATATCAATGGAAAGTCCCCATTAAACATGGAAACACAACGTGTGTGTGTGTGTGTGTGTGTGTGTGTGTGTGTTTGTATATATATATATGTGTGTGTGTGTGTGTGTGTGTGTTTGTGTGTGTGTGTGTGTGTGTGTGTGTGTGTGTGCGCATGTGTGTAAGATTCCCAGGATGTCAAGGTGGTGCAGACAAGGGACATATCATCTGTGGGGTGATCTCTCGGGCACGTCACAGCAGCTCAAGTGTGTTTCTCAAACAAACTGGCTACACTTCAAAGAAGGGCAACACCCTAGCCTGTCAGCCATGTGTGTGTGTGTATGTGTGTGTGTGTGTGTGTGTGTGTGTGTGTGTGTGTGTGTGTGTGTGTGTGTGTGTGTGTGTGCGTGTGCAACTTAACCTGTTCTCACCTGATACATACCTGCCATCGCTGGAGGGATTACCCGGCTGTAATTGAAGGCTTCTCTGTTGATGGTTATTTTAACACCTTGAGGTAAGAGCCAACCTTTGGACTCATTAAGCACTGAGCACGTAGTCTTTGCGAACACCTGAGAAGGCTTTTCAGAAGTGCTCCACTTAATGTGGCTTCTTTGTATTGCAATTACAGCATAATAAATTAAGAGTTTAAGAAGAGTAAGGAGAAACCGCAGAGCCATGGGTGCCAAAACAAAGGAGGTCTCATGTGGAGCCAGAGACTCTTCCTTTTCTAATCCATTTTCGACTCTTACTGTATATCTTCATACCATTGTCTCTTCCAATGGCAAATAATTCAAAAATGATATCAGATGTTGGTGACAGTGATTCATTGTAGCATGATGCTCTTGGGAATGTGGTTAAAATTGACTGTGAAGGAATACGGTAACAGTTCTACATGGTTTTTGTGGAACAACATAAAAATATGAGAAGCTCTGGACTAATAGACAAAGTCTGTTCAGACATTAAGTGGTGATTGGCTGCATCAGCTGATTTTTCTCTTGGCTGTCGGGAAATGGTTCTTGCATACTTAAATACTTAAAAACCAATGTAAACGCACATAGTGCATCATTTATGCATGAGAATACACATCTTGTCAAAATAAGTCTTTATGACGAGCCAGAGTGTCATTTAAATACTGTAAACATATTGTTTTGATTGTCAGTCATTCCAGCAATTGCTACTGGTATGAAACTTCACCACTCCCAATATAATTCATTCAGTGATGTCTTTCACAATTTATGTGGCTCTTCCACTAATTCTCACGCCCTTGTTAATTAATTGAATGTTTTGCTTTTGATGAATATATGTTCTAGAACAAATAAGCCAGCGAAGAGTTTTTCTGTCTTGTCTCTTGCAGTATTTGGTGTAACTTTGTAGGGTAAGAGGATCTATCCATCCATCCATCCCAAGACTTTGAAAACATTGCTGCCTCCCCATCATGCTGCTCTGTCTTTGCACCTTTTGACTGTATAATGGGAGATGACAATTAGACTAAGTCAAAAGAGCTGCACAATCAAAGGCCTGTGATTCCCCTTGGCAGAGCGGGCCCTCTTTTTAGCCGGTTTGTGCCAAACTGGAAGCAGATGTGGGCTGCCACAGGGCCCTGACCAGACTGCTAGAGTGTCTCTCAGCAGGGCCTCCGCTCCCTCCTGCCCCTGTCTCAGCCCGCACAGCACCACCGTGAGACGTGCTGGAGCCCAGCGGCGCTGCCGAGCCAAGTCGTCACAATAAACCAGGAAAACTCTCCGACTCGTTTCAGTAATGTCAAAGCCCAGAGCTGTGGTCGAGTCATAAGGTGGGCTAACCAGTGCTGAAGTTGCCTTGTTTTATCACTTTGTTCCTCTGTATCTCTCTTTTCTCTTGCTTTCAGTTCTAGTACTTTCTTTCTCTCTTTCTGCTTTCCCATCTGTCTCGTCTCATCCTTCTCCCCCTCTTTTCTCCTCATCTCCGCCTTTCTGTTCAGCTCTATCCCTCCTTCGCTCCCCAAAGCGACTTTCTGCCCTAATTCGATCTTTGTGGCAGATCAGAGGAATGTGATTGAATTTGCGGGACAGAGTGTGGTGGAAAAAAAAGAGAAAAGAAATACATTCTGATTTATCCGCTCTGACTGAGGTGTAGCACCAGATGTGTCGCTAGACCTGGGCTGACGGGGATGTAATCATGATTTTTTTTTTTTTTTTTTTTGGATAGCGGCAAATGTTTTAGGGCCACAAAGATGTTGAAAATAAATTAATTTTGACTTTATTATTATTATTAGGTTATGAAAAGCCAGTTTGCAAAATGATTATCCTTCTTTACATTTAGAACATTTATCACGAAATAAACTCAGAACCAGTGATGGATATAGGCAATATTTTAATCTCTTTTCTAGCAAACATAGGTCTTCGTTACCAGAAGTGCTTAGTCAGTGTGCATTGGTGTTTGAAAACCTTGATGGCAGCATTAATAGCTAATGTAAATATAGCAAATATATGTATTCTGTGAAATTAATGTCTGCCAGGTCATTTACTGTGAAAATTAACTACTGTTAGTAAAAAAAAAAAAAAAAAAGTGTTGCTTAAATAGTTTGGTTTGAAGTCATCACTATGTCAATTAGTCACAGTTAATCAGTGTTTCACGATCAGTCATTTCCATTTGCGGTTGTCATTTAATTGTGAAAAAAATGTAGATGTAAATTGCAGTGAAAGCACTGCAATTAGTAGCCAGAAGTATCCTGTAAATCTACCGTTATGTTTTTACAGCTATTATTTACCAGCTCCAATCAGCACCAGTTCAGTCGTCTCTAATTATAAATATCCGATCTTTTGTTTTAATCTGATTTGCTTTGCGAGAATTTTCTGGAGGCATATTTTGCCTTCAGGTTTTGTTGTGTGTAAATATGATATTTGAAAATGCTAGAACGATTTGCTTTAAATAAGTTACGGCTAGCCAAATGTTGTTTTGTATCTGCATGAAACTGAACCTGTGGATTGCTCTTGACAGACTGACTGGCACTCGATACTGGCCTGAACAGAGGGATGAAATCAGGCTGGGAAGAGACGGGGGCGGGTGTGAACGGGCCAATAGAGCGCTATTGATTTGTTTAACAAATTAGCCATGATGATGGCAGGTGCGGTCGCCAGGGCAGGTTGCCGGGGTCAGCTCGTCATATGGTTGCTAACAGACATAATATTGCTGTGCGCTCTGATCTCTTCATACTCACACAAAAGGCTATAGGGACACCCATGGGAAATAAGCTCTCTCTCTCTCTCTCTCTCTCTCTCTCTCTCTCTCTCTCTCTCTCTTTCACACACACACTCAAACTACCCATCACTGCCACTCTTCAAATTAACTCCCCAGAAGGTTAAGCTCCCTTGATTCATAATTATTCAGTGCCCTCTCTCTCTCTCTCTCTCTCTCTCTCTCTCTCTCTCTCTCTCTCTCTCTCTCTCTCTCTTCATCCTTCCCACTCTCACCTTCGTCGCTTCTCCTGAGTGGCACTTGCCTTTTGGAGGAGGACCAATGGAATTAAATTAGCTTTACTGACCTAAGAAAAGCATAGCCGGATGACGGGCAAGGGGAATACGGCTTGATCTCTGTCTGTTTGCCTGTCACTCCTTCTAATCTAGCTGTCTATCTGTCAGACGAGAGTGTTATTGCCCACGGACCTCTCTGTGGACACGAGGCCGCTCCCCCTTCCACGCTTCGCCCTTGTGATTATGTTACCAATAAACACACCGGTGGCGACAATCCGTCCGTGCGTGTCCCTCACAAAAAACGGTACACGAGGCCCTTTCGCAAACGTTCCTTCAGTGAAATTTAATCTAATGTCTCAGGACAAGGATCACTACGAAATTCCTGAATGACGTGTACAAATCCCAGCCAGGCCTGATCTTATTGTAACAGCAGTAGCTGTAGTTCATGCCGTAGTTCCCGTAGGGTTGCTTGGCATGGGGTTACATAAGGCAAAGAGCGAAAACAACCTCAAAGTGGGAATGCTGCGGAGCGCCAACACCATAGTGGTTTTGTTTTTAAGATCGGGACTGACATGAAGCCTTTATCTCTCTACATGATATACTGAGTCATTTGGGCCAGTTGGCTCAGAGGACAGCAATAATTTCACTCCCATATCCAGGGTTTGTATTAAAAAAAAAAAAGAAAAGAAAAACGATGCTGGGTAGCGATCAGATGTTTCAGGTTTTTTGATTTATTCTCTGAATTATTATATGTATGGATTTCTGGTATTTTGTCCATTTCAGATTTGATTTGTGATATTGCCGTTGTGTTGGAGTGTTTATGGTGTATTTCCATTTATCACATTTCAACTGAGCTGTGTTGGGTTTCAGGGTAAATGTAATTCTTTTTTTTTAAATGAGGCTAAGCATTTCATTTCAAATGCATTATTTCCCCACTAGTTACAGATTTTATCTCACTGGTTCATTTAGCAAAATATGAAACTATCATGCAGTTATTTTAGTATCACTGAGTCGAATGATATACAAAAACCCTGGATCAATCACTGTTTAATCACTGAGGAACTGTAAACTGTACAAAATATAGATTGATTTATGTACAGTTTACAGTTCGCTTATTATGTGTAATTTAATGATGCACTTAGTACGTTTTTGCTTGTGTCAAGCTGGCTTGTATCGTCCCAAAAGTAGCACTGGTTTTGTGCTCCATACTGACACCTATTGGTTTGGATGTATGAAGTTTATTAGATGCTTTCCACTTGTTTTGTGGTGCAACAGCTGTGACTATTTTGTGTTAATGCTCAGCACTTGATGCCCTGCATTTATTCCAAATCGTTTGCTCTGTTTTTATGGTTTATGTTAAATTTAGTAGATGCCATGTGAAATTCATGTGTTGCCAAAATGGCAGCACCCATGACGGGGCGACCCACTCCATAGGTGTGTCCCAATTAAGAGGCTGCATCCTTCGAAGGACTGGGCGTTGTTTAATGGGACTCTCTTGCCTACTGAGGATTACTTTCGTCATCTTGCAACTATGTCAGCTGACGTACTCTCAAAAACAAATCCTATCATTACCAGCGCTCAATGAATCTTCTGATAGTCTGGGCCGTGAAGGATCCATCTGTTGTATCATTCATGGCCTGGGAAATGAAAGATGCATTTGAAGGAGCCTTCGTATTGGGACAGCCTTGGTTGCGTCGGTATGACGCATTCAGTCTTGGAATGCAGCTTTCGAAGGATGCAGCCTCTGAATTGGGACACAGCTCGTATAGAATTAAAGAGCTGGGGTCTTCATCTCATTTTTTATGTTTTTTTTTTTTTCTTCATGTATAAAACTTTTTTTAATTGGCAAAGATTTAAATATTTAATGCTAATTTGATTGAAATAGCTAAAACAGAAGATTGCTCAGTCATTCAGCTGCTTTATCTTCCACTATAAAAAACCCTGAGCATCAGTCATGTCTTTCTCTTGAACATTTTCTAATGTAATGAGTGTACCGACTAAAGTCTGAGCTGCTTTCCCTCAGAATACCGCTTAATGAATGCTTCTCACAAGTCAGGCAACAAGAGGCTATTCTGTGTCTCATGATAGCGGCGTTTGCATTCACTGCATAAAGGCCGTGTTCAGCTCTATGCTTGCAGTCTTTAAAACAGTTACGAAGCCATTCCTATATGGCCTACAGAGGATTAATTACCAAACTACACCCTCCCTTTGGGCCCTATTAGGAGAAAGAGAAAACGTAAACACACTCACAAGTACACATCGACACGCGTGCAACATTCACACAAAGGGGCATTTCACAACCGAGTACTCTAATGATATGTCGTCAATTTAGATAATGACCTGCAAAGAGATAAACTGAAGTGTGCATTGGAGGTAATTAGATTTACAAAGCTGCAGAGCTAACTTCAGGTAAAGACCAAAAGACTATGTATTTTTTTCTACTGTGGACCTCCAGTGTCAGAATGTCATGACATTTGATGAGGGTTAGTTGACTCACAAACAATAACAGAAAGTAAATCAAACAAAGAAATACAGCAGCATGCATAGTGTTTGAATGGAACTATGAATTCATGTACAATAGTGGAGAACGCAAAAACAGTTTGAGGGGTTCAGCATGACTCCAAGTGAATAAACTGAAAATAAATCATTTCACAAGAGCGGGGAGGGGACAGCCAGGTAAAACGGCAGGTCTCCACAGTTCCTATAGTCATGGAACCCATCAATCATTGTCAGCTTAAGTGTTTGTCATAGAATTGAAGATTGATTGATTGTTCGTTTAGCTACTAGTCGTTTGTTGAAATCAATCACTTATTACAGGGCTTCAGACTAAAAAAGATGACCAGGTGAGGATGATCCACTGATGATCAAGATGATCTACTGGCTCCTAAAATAAACATTTAGGAACCAAATTAATTTCTCAGTTGCAATACAAGTGCATTTTTCACTGCTGTAAGTGGCATTACTGATTTTCTCCATGTCACAGCACATATGTCCAAATAATCAATATTGAAATGATCACTGGAAGGAGTGGTACGTTTTTTTATTTTTTTATTATTATTAATTGAAAAGAACCAGTTCATACAGTAAGTAAAAACTGTGCTGCGTACAGTTAATAGAGTTAATGCCATGTTAATCTTTTTACAGTTAATATTTTTTTTTAAAATATCAAAATGAAAAACGAAATAATGATTACATTTTAAATAATTGTAAGTTATTGTAACTTTTTCTGTGGTCTGGATCCTGAACTTTCAGGAAAAATGAACTTCTGTAAATTGCTCATGGTGCTGAATTTGTATTTGGCACTACTGTATTGATGCTTTGCACAGGCTACTATTATACTAATAGGGCATAACCTTGATTTAATGCTAATTTTCATCTGTAAAACACAGCATCAGGATGGCTTGGAAGCTTAAAAGAAAAAAAAATGCCTGCACTGGATATTGTGTCAGATCTTCTCAAGAAATGTCTTTAAAAATATAGCTCACTTTTACCAGCATGAGAACCACCAAAGAAAAGTCCCCTGCCATTATGTGTGCCTAATGAAATAAACAGTGCAGTCAAGCAAAAGAGAGAATTTTTGCCCAAGGGTTCAGATACTGCCAATCATCAGATAGAAATATGTCTGGCCTGTACAGTCATTCAAAACTTTCTCTTGCCAGAAAGAGTATGTGTTATGTTGGTTTTGCAGAGTGTGCTGCGACTACAATCGGGGTCAGATTTTTTACCTTCTTAATTAGATGAGGGACAGGCTAATTAAATCAAATTCATTATCCGCAGGTCTGGAAATCAAGCGGCACTATTGGAAATAAGGTTAGGCTAGCCCTCATCCATCATGCTCCTAACTAACCAATTTACGGGCCTGACTTTTGCATGCCACGTTATTAGCTTGTCATAAACAGTTAGCTTTAAGATCCGTGAGTGGAGCCCTGATAGCGTTGGCGTTTATCACATTAGTTTCTAGCACTGTGTCAGCCTCTTTCGGCCCAAGATAAAGCACATAGCCGGTAATCATGTTACTACACACACACACACACACCCCATAGACTTACAGTACAAACGGCCGCCACTTAAAGCGAGCCTCTAATTCACTGTAATTAAGACATACAACTGCAGCCTTTTGCAAATAAAGGCTCTTTAACACTCTTTAAATGGGAACTTTTTTCTTATAAAATGAATCAGACAGCACATTTATGCTTTTAGGATTTGTGCCTCATGTTTATCACAGTTCAGGGGTTTGTGTTTTTATGCTGAGGTAAATTGGGCAGGTTAAGTGGCAAACTGAACAGGTTGAAACAGAATTTGTAATTGTTTACTATCAAGATTTTGGACTTTCTCTTCTATAAATAATCTATCCCTTAAAAGAGATAGATAAACCAAAAATTTAAATTCTGTCATCATTTACTCAACATCATGTGGTTTTTAAAACCTGTATGAATGTCTTTCCTTTGTGAAACACAAAAGAAGATATTTTGAAAAATGTTGTTTTTGTCCAGTGAAAGTCAACGGGGTTCAATGTTGTTTTGGACTCCACTGACTTTCATTGTTTGGACAGAAATACTGTTAAACATTCTTCGCAACATCTTTTGTGTTCCACAGATGAAAGAGAGTCCTACATGTTTTGAAACAACATGAGGGTGATTAATAATGACATCATTTTTATTTTTGGGCGAACTATACCTTGAATGACCAATTACACTGATTTTGCTTTGTTTTACTCTCACACTCACACACATTTTCTTTGTAATTGTTTGTGAAATTTACTAGGAATTTCTGATTTAAAATTGTTGCCACACAAAAAAAAAATTCAGTGTATCCTTATTATTTTTTTTATTGTTTACCGGTAATTATAGTCTTGCCTCCTCACTTGTCTTCTTGGCACTTGTCCTCCACTCTGGGCTTGAATCCGAGAGTGAGACTGTGAAGAGAATGATAGAGAGAGGGTATAAGAGAGGCGATTTGTCGTCTGTGTGTATTATAGCGCTACGGTCAGCCTGAGAGAGCGAGAGAGGAGGGGTAGAGGGTAAGAATGAGCGTGTGAGGGATAGCCTCATCATTCAGAGTTTACTCACACTAAATTGAGTTGAAATAATAGGCTTATTCAAGCGGCCCTCACACAATGACACCGAGGCAGGTCATATCAAAGGCTGGCCTGAGGGCCGGGGAGACACTGCACAGGGGGAGGGCTTTCATAGGACGGGTGACGGCACTGTCACGGAGCAGGGGACCCCACTGACAGACACCTGGAGGAAGGGGAGAGGGGTCGGGGGTTTGGACGGGGCCCGGAGGCGCTGTCATTCGACAAGGGTTGGAGGTTGATGACAGCCCTCGGGTCATTGGGTACCGAAGAGCCACAGTGGGGTCGAGGGACACCAGAGACCAGCCCAGGGTTGGTGGGACATGTTAGTAGAATCAATCACACGTCTGACTTTTTGACTTGCTGGTGTTCGCTAGTTCCATTCAAACACTATGCATGCTGCTGTATTTCTTTTTTTTGGATTTGCCACTTTCTGTTATTGTTTGTGAGTCAATGATAATAATTTATCCTAATTTTATCCTAAATGTTAATTTATACAAAAAAATAAATAAAATTCAAATACATGTCTTCTATGATTAAAATGTTTCATTAATTTTGATTTTTTATTTTTTTTTCCCACTTTATTATTTTAGAATATTTTTTTTATTTTTTTTACTGCAAAAAACCCAATTAATGCAATAAAAAACCCCACAAAATTATGTCATATAGAGGATCCCTGCAGACCCTTATGTAAGCTTGTTTATGCCTGGAAATAAACAAAATTTAAAATAAAAAAGTCAGAATTGCGAGATTTAGACTGACTTTACTTCTCGCAATTTTTACATACTTGCAGAGTTTAAATACCTTAAATTTTGGCATATTTTCTCAGAATTGTGTATAAACGCCCAAATATAAAGTCAGAACTGAGAGATATAAACTCATAATTGCGAGATAAAAAATTTGTCTTTTTTATTTTTATTTTTTCCCATGGCGGGAACAAGCCTCCATACTTATCTGAGTCAATATCAATGTAATTTTCTGATATTTATGAATTAATATTTCATGATATGTGTAAAATATACTTTTTAACTTTACATTTTTATTTAAAAGCCTTTTTAGAAAATAATGTTTAATATGTGTATTCAGTGTGTAAGGAAAATGTGTTAGTTTTCACTTGATAATCACGTGCCATTTCAGCTGTTGAAACATTAATCTATGAAACATATATAAAAACAAAAAAATATATATTTCTAGGATTTTAAAAAGTGTTTCCTTTTATTCATCGTGCACACTCTTATGTCATTGATTCTTCTTATCCCTGAAGCCTTGCTGTGTGTTTGTGCTTGCCAATCATTCTCACTGCCAGCCATTAGTCACTATGTGGCATAAAGTGCTGCCTTCGCACTATAGAAGCAGCTGCTTTTCGACAGGCTATGTGAGTAAACAATGGCCCACGCCGAAATGAACAAAACAGGCCAAGACTGTGTAAAATCAGCCCATGAATACACCACGCACACTCCCAAAGTCAAAGGGTGTCCAATTGGCTCATGAATACGCATACACTCCCTCCGCCACCAGGCATTTGTTAAAGGGAGTGTGTTGTCTGTGTGTAACAATATAAAGAGACGGCATATCTGATGAACACGAGGATTCGCACCGTGTAGGGAGTTGACGGAGCCGCCCCTCCTGTGGGCTTGCATGAGCTGTGCTTCAGACAGCTGGCGGGACAGAACTCAGCTGTGCGCGGATCAACATGTGTCCGTCATACATTGTCAGGTCTTTTGGACTTGTAATTGTTATTTCAGTTCAGCGATATATTACTGAATCTCAGCACTGTTATATAAGGGCTGAGATAGAAATTCCCACATTCAGTTAAACAGTGCACTTTGGAAATGGAGGGTTTCCTGTCACATTCACTGCCAGATCACTTGAGGCAAAATACATAGTTGAACACACAGGGATGAGAAGACTAGAATAGTAACGTTAGATGGTACGGGTGAAATCCCCGTTGCGATGATAGAGATAAAGCATCCCTCCAGATCAGATACACTGGACGTGTTTAAGCAAGCAAGGTTTTATACAATTAATTTATTGTTCTTTTTGGCCTGTTGTTTTTCTGCTTTAGTATTTATGGTGTAATGTCTAGACGTTACGATGTGTTGGGTTCGGTGCTCTACCACCTCTAAGATGAAAAGAATTTTTTGATATGAACTCATCTGAACCAGTGTGTTGTTGTTTTGTTGCCGCAATGATGCAATGATCTCGCGTAGGATCAGGGAGCTGAGGAATTTGACTGGGTTTGAAATGTTATAATCAGTGGCAATCAGATAAGGGAACGTTAGTGTTTCATAAAGTTTATTTTGATTAAATGATGTTAAATAAAATTTTGGTCAACAGTTTATTAGTGACGAACAACAGACAATCACGATGTTGCTTTTGTTGTCATTTATTTTGTTCAAATCACAATATTTCATTAGGGTTGCACAATATATCGGTTCTGGATTGTTATTGTCTGATATTAGAGTTTTTGTTTTTTGTAGCGGAATTAGTCGATATTGGATATTTAACTTCATTTTCATTTTCTCTGTTTTTAACAATTAGATTACTTTTTCATCATCTAATGCTGACCTAAAGCGAAGCTACTAATAATTTTAATAACACTGTAATCTTGATCAAAACTCATAAGAAATATCCATTTTCATTCTGATTATGCAATTACTGCAATGTTGTGGTGTCTAGATTTTTGTTATTTATTTATTTTTTGACAAAATAATATAGAATTTTTGCATCAGACATTTATTGGTTAAATATAAACTTTATAAACAGCGTTTTATCTTATAATATTCCGGCTAAGCAATTTGTTTGCTGTTTAAGGTATTTTATTAATTTATTATCAAAATGATATTATCAGTGTTAGTTTCTAAAAACTCTGGTGTCGTTAAAAATACAACCATTTACCACTGCATCAGAACACACAGTATATAGAATAGCAGAGCATGAGGAGTGAGTTTACTACCAGGGAAATTCTTTCTGAATCAAACTGGAAAGTCTTCTCCAATTGCATTTGTAACTGTAATTCAGTCAGCTGCGGCCAACTCCATCTGTGTATGCGAATTTGTGTGCGAGAGTATGTGTGTGTTCAGAGTGGCTTTGTGGGCTGAAATGGAGATCCTTTAGTAAGTGGCTGATTGGAGGGGAAGTCTGTCGGTTTGGCACGTGCCTTGTCCCATGGGACATGTGATAGCCCGGTGCCCACGCACCAGCGCCAGTCTGTGCCAGCAGGGGATTTCATTTCATCCTGCCTGTGCCAGCCATGTGGAATTTCTTTAACAAAGATCTGAAGGCCTGGCTCTTTTCAAACAAAAGGTCATGCATGACGGCCTTCAGAAGTATTGTTCTGCTTGATTTCAGATGAATTGAATATGGTGACATTACTGTTTTTTTTTTCTGTTTGAGAGGAAAGAGACTTTACATAATCATTTACTATAGCTGCTACGGTATCATTATCAGAATGTTATGGCAGAGTTAATGCATGAGGATCTTTCAGCGTGAAGACCTGCCGTTGCCTCTTGCCTTGCTCTGCGTCCAGGTGGATCCTTTACCACTGTGCTCTTCCTGCTTTCTCCCTCACATACCAGAGGAGTTCAGGGGCATCTCCACATCTGACCCTGTCCTCTGCAGCTCGAGGATGGGCTTTCAAACCCAGCCAGCTCCCCGTCACGCCTGGAGCCTCTCCAACTGGCCCAGACTCAGGGCAGAGAGAGCAGAGGAGAGACTGACTCCTCCTTTCTGGACATTATTCTGGCCAGTCGAAACAATTGTTGGATGCCTTCTATCACACACACCTGCTGTTTTACAGATACAGTCCTTCACAAAAGTATCCAGAGCAGACCCTGTGAACATTTCTCTCACTTTTAAAAACATGCAGCGCTGATTATTTTTAAGCACTAAATCTCAAATTTATTTTCATGAAAATAATAAGACTTAAAGGGTTAGTTCACTTTAAAATGAAAATTCTGTCATCATATACTCACCCTCATGTTGTTTCAAACCTGTATGAATTTCTTTCTTCTGCTGAACAGAAAGGAAGATATTTAGAAGAATGTCAGTAACCAGGCAGTTTCTGGGTCCCATTGACTTCCATAGTAGGAAAAAAATATACTATGGAAGTCAATGGGACCCAGAAACTGTCTGGTTACTGACATTCTTCTAAATATCTTCCTTTCTGTTCAGCAGAAGAAAGAAATTCATACAGGTTTGAAACAACATGAGGGTGAGTATATGATGACAGAATTTTCATTTTAAAGTGAACTATCCCTTTAAGTAGCCATAAATAATTCATTCTTTTCATATTTCATTCCACTTTTTTGGGTCTCAGAGTCTGAATACTTTTGCTCAGGGTAGGTTTATTTTTGAAAGTTAATTTATATTATTATTATTTATTTATTATTATTATATAGTATAGACACATGCCTTAAAGTCATGGCTACAAAGTAGCCATTATCCATACATTTCCAACATTATCACATACAAAATGGAACACAATCGCAAGGAATGTTGTCATCATTTTTACTTGCCGCAATTTTGCCCTCCAAAGAACGTGATTTTTATTGAGATTTGGGCTAGTTTTGGCCATGATTGGGTGGGTTTTGAAGAACAATTGTGCTGGTTTTGTTACACAAACCTGGCAACCGTGGTTGTCACACTATATGTGGGGTAAGTTGTCACATTGGGAACCTGCCTATTATAAGACTTTCCAGTTCAATTTAAATGGTAAAACAATTCACCAAGCAGAAATTTTTTTTTACAAAAGATAGCATGCAAAAATATTGTCTTTTTTTTATATAAATGCCACATATATTGGTTTTATAATGTTTTTACATTTTTGACTCAACACCTTATATTTACTGGGATATAGCCATTGTGACATTATCTCCATGTGACAACTATAGCCAGGGTCCTCCTCTACAATACAAGTATATGTTTATCATATAAGTCAGAAGAACAGCAAAGAAAATCATCAAAATGCAACAAAAGCAAGAGAGGAAAACATCCTTTGTTCATTGGTGGTCTCGGATTGTCTCTTGTGTGTGTTTGTGTGTCTTTTTCCCGCATTCCACCATCGCTCTTCACTCCGCTGCATGCGCTCCCAGTTTTGCCATCGTTGCCATGGCGACATCTACACATTTCATGCCAGCCCCACACACTGCAGACATATTTGTTTGGCTAGTGTAACTCGGACCCACAATGAAAGACGCTTTTCAGCATAACACCTCCTAATCTGGAATTGAGCTTTTTGAAGGGGCCTGCTGAGCACAAATTCAAATATAGTTTATCTATGCTAATCTGGCTGGTAATCCTCCAGCCTTTGGGTCCTGAAACATCCTGTCAAAAAAAAAAAAAAATCCTTGTTTGTTTTTCATTTTCTCAAGCACTTCCCCCTCAAATGTAGCATTCTTTACCAGCAGAAACCGATTTTTCTTCCACCACCAAATTTCCATCAGACCTGCGTTCCCATAGTGAAACGCAGCAATGCACCAAGACTAGGATCCCTTCATGAACTTTGCCCTCTACTCCCCTGTAGCAGCTGGTCTTAGCATGTACTTTTAGCCATCAGCCGCCCAGACACTGCCTTGGTTAATATGTGCCCGCAACTACTAACATATCCATCATGGAGGATGTGTGCTCTCCTTGCGCTGACTATACCCTCCCGGCTCTTTCTCGCACACCGAGCTTCTTTTCCTCATTCATCACTGGTGGCTTTAATGTTAGTGAGCCTGCCAGTGATGCCATGGCAACAAGGCTCTGTACAAAACAATCTCTAACCTAAGAGTGTTACTCTCAGGTTAAGTTCTCGAGGCATTTTGGCCTCTTTTGTTGAGCTATAGAAGCCAGGGCAACATTTACAACGTCGTTGTATTAGCTACGGAGCTGTTAAGTACAATATGAATGGCAGAGTACATTGTAAATGTACAATATGAATGTGACAGTAATGAACTGCTAACCAACCCGAACCTAAATGGCCACAATACAACAACCATTCTGAAATAACTTAGTTTTAGGTGGTTTAATGGTTTAAGATGTTTTAGCTGGTTTCCCAGACTTGAAATATTATTACAAATTACATTAACTGTTTACTATTTTAATATATTTTAAAATGTAATTAAAAAAATATTGTTGGTTTGACTTAAAAAAGTAAGTTACCTGGTTGCCTTAAAAGTTTGAGTTCATTGAAATTAAAAATTTGAGTTGATACAATGAAGGAGATTGGTTTAATAGATAGAAACTCAAAATATTATGTTATCTGAACCACATTAATTATCTAAGTTGACTTGACCAAAAGAAAAAAAAGTTGCAATAACAAACCATGAAAAATCATGACAAATTTTTCAATGTAATTTTTTTAAATGCAGATGCAGATGGATATTTATGCAGATAATATTTCATCTGCATGACCAGTTTACAAATTTAAAGTTATTAATTTATAATATTTCACCTCTCAAACCAGCAAATCAGATTAGACTGATTTGAGCAGGGTTTTTTTTAGCCAGGGTAATCTTGACTTGTCACCAGCAAACCAGGTCAGGCTAGTTTAAGCACTTTTGTTAGCAGTGCTTGTGACAAAATGGTTAAAACCTTAAAAACCTTGCTAGTGCACCTTCAGAACACAGTAGAGATTATCCTTACAAAATCATCCAGTGGCGATCTGTCAGTAAATCGTGCATTTTTCCACGGCTCCTATCTCTTCCACTGCCCCGTGAACTGACATGGGCCTCTTCAGCAGCTTTTCATGGGGTCAAGAGAGCAGCTGTTGACTTTATAACTCTGCAGAGCCTGCCGTTTCACAGCTAGCTACCGACTTTAAACAGGTCTATTAAATGTGCATTCGCCACATCTCAGCCAGACAGTGACAAGACAGCCAGGGAAGGGGGTACACAAGTTTGGAATGCTCTTGTCAAGTCCGCTGAAATATATCTCGCTAAGTATCATTATAGAGTTGAAGAATAGGGAAGAGGGACTAAATTGACTTTTACGGTCACATATTCTTTCTCTTTTTATTCTTTATCCTTACAGTCCTATACAAGATTGTAAAAGCACATGTAATATTACAGTTACATTAAGATTGTATTATTCCTATTGAATGTCAGTTGTAAAAGACAAAACTGAAGATAAGCCTATCAATGATTTTTCCTTGTCACATTGGATAAGTGCAATCTTAAATCACAGAAGAAACCGTGTGAAGCTTGATTTCAGTGTTTCACCCAAAAATGAAAATTCTGTTGTAATTTACTTACCGTCATGTGCTTCCAAACCTGTGTGACTTTCTTTCTTCTTTCTGTACATTTTGAGAAATAAAGTGTTTTTGTCCATACAATGATAGCCAATAGGATCGAAAAACAACAACCTTTGACTTGACAAAAACAGTCAACTTTCTTGAAATATCTTTTTTTTTATGAATGAATGTCATAAAGGTTTCAAATGACATGAAGGTGGGAACATGAAGAGAATGTTTTGTTTTGTTTTTCGGTGAACTATGTCTTTATTAAAACAGTGGATAATTTTCCAATCAGCATGACCAGTTTACCAACTGAAAGTGTTTTTAATTAAAAAGTGGGCATAATAAAGAAATAAACAGTGATATTCTTTTTCACAGTCCCAGTTGACTTAGTGGGTGTGGAGAATTTCCCCCATTTGAAACAGGAGAAGAAATCTATAGGAATAAAGAAATAAGTGACAGTGCAAACAAAAGAGTCCGGGTTCATCTCCACGTCGACTAAGCCCTTGTCACCACGCATTCTCTTGATTTCCAGCTTAAACTAAGTCTATGTCACGTAAACAGACCCCCCACCTCAGTGTGCTAGCATCCAAATAATGACAGGGTCATTCCTGCTAATTAAAACCAAGGTAAACACTCCTTCTTTTTCACTTTTTTGGGGAGTTAGGGGGTCGGAGAGAAGGGAGGGGAGGACACACATACGCACACAAGCATCTTTCCAGACTCTGCTTTTGGTAATCCACTATTTATTCATTCCGGGTAAACTCCTCAAGATGGACAGGGCATGGTTCTCCATGGAAGAGTAGGGGGTTGGGGTGAGTTAGCAGACAAGCTTCTCCAGCCTCTGTATGGAGCTAAGGAATTTTTCATTAGTGAACAGCTGGGTCACAAGTGGCTCCAAAGCCATCTTAATATTGTGTAGGCCCACAGATTAGGCTGCCCTGAAAAGGAGCCAACGCGTGACGTTCTCCACCGAATCCTGCCTTTGCATATTTGCAGAGCCCTCGCTTCAGAACACCTTATATTACTGTTTGTTTTATTTCTCAGAAGAAGGCCCTCCAGGGTCAATAGTAATTATGAAGCCTTCTACTCCAAATGTTGCTTTTTAACCACTTCAGCGCTGAAGAATTCCGACTCTTTGTTTTCCTTCTCAAGTGCGTCTCTGGAACGGATGGGAACAGTATGCTAGATCAGTATTTCAGAGCTGTGCATCATACCATTGGTGATATAAAGTGGTACTTTGATATACCCCATGATACATTTTTTATAAAACATATGAATGCCAGAATGCATTTTTGTTAGATGTTGGATGTATTTAAATGTATGTTTATGTATAATATATTTATTTATATATTATTCATATATTTCATTGAATTTAATGTAGTTTAAGTTAACTACAAATATAGTAGTAAATAATATTAGATGGACGTATATAAAATCACATTGAAAAAAAAAAATATATATATGTCACATTGCCACATTGATCACTTTTTATAAATTTAACACATCCTTGCTGAATAAAAGTATTTTTAGGATTTTTGAAGGATCATGTGGCACTGAAGACAGGAGTAATGGCTAATGAAAAATCAGATTTGCGTTACAGAAATAAATTATATTTTAAAGTATGTTACAATTGAAAACCATTATTTTAAAGTGTAATACTATTTCATGGTATTACTGATTTTTCTGTATTTTTGATCAAATGAATGCAGGCTCGGTGAGCATAAGACTCCTTTCAAAAACATTAATAAATATTATATATATTCCAATTTGACTTTTGATTATATAATATTTAATAATGTTATTATTAATATTTAAAAAAAATAATATTTCACCTTATGTCCAGTCTTTAAGTGTCATAATTAAATGGTGGTCAATCATTGTCCATGCTCCTCATCTAAAGGCATCCACCAGGGACTGGCGCTAATGCCGAGGATTTGGTCTGACCAATATTCCTTTCATTATAGGCTATCTATAGGAAGTTATGGCTCATAGCATACGTTATGCCATCTGAGAGTTATTAGTCCCACTATAAGCAGATTGTCTGCAGTGGCCTGCACAGCAAGAAGGCCTGTTAGACCTCATTTAAAGTGGCTTGGAAGGGTGAACCACTGAGTTATTAGCATTATTAAATAGGTACAGAAAACTTTACAGGGAGTCCTTTGTCTGTTTGCTTTACAAAATCTCTTTCCTCTGTCATTTTTCTTTTGTTCCTTCCATTTTTTCCCCTCATTGAGTGCTTTTTTTTACCCATATACTTTTTCAAATACAGAGTTGAATCAAGAGTCCTCGCTTCCCCCCTTTCTCTCTCTTTCAGATGCTCTCTCATTTGCAGTGCATGTGCTGTAAAGATGTCAGGTCTCCAACGGGGCCAGAGAGGAGATGAGCATTACTGCAGGCTAGAGTTACAGAGCAGAACACTGTGATGAGAAGCAGAGCAGTCTGCAGAGCTCTGCCCGTAACTCACGCCCTTCTGCCTCCTTTACAAGGGAACACGCTGTAGCACAATGACAAAGGGTCTGGGAGATGCTAAAAGGGGGGAAATTCACTGATCTTTATATCTATGAATCTCTTCTTTTCCATGCTGAAAGAGACCTCTTAAAATCTGGTCATAAGTTGTTTAGGATGGTCTCCCAGCCTAGCCAAGCTCATTAGGTTGGTCTGTATTGATGGTTTTTACAGGAGCACGTTTTTAGATGTCCAGGCTGAGAATCCAGCCAGTTAAATTAGCTAAACATCAGCTCTATTGGGTTAAGAGACCAGCTTATACCATTTAAAGGGATAGTTCACCCAAAAATGAAAATTAGCCCATGATTTACTCACCCTCAAGTTATCCTAGGTGTAAATGACATTCTTCTTTCAGACGAATACAATCGGAGTTAATGTCCTGGCTTTGAATGACTGTTTCTATTTTGAAATTCATAAAAGTGCATCTATCCATCATAAAAGTGATCCAGACTTCTCCGGGGGTTAATAAAGGCCTTCTGAAGCGAAGTGATGAGTTTGTGCAAGAAAAATATTCATATTTATCACGTTACAAAGTAAAATTCTAGCTTCCGGTCAAACGGCCATACGCAGTCTACTTACACCTAAAACGCAACTTACGCAACTTGTGACGTCGGAAGTAGCGTAGTACGTCAAGGCGTAGCGTAAATATCAGCAGTACGTCGCATTACTCACATAAGTTGCACTTTAGACTTACGTGGTATGTTCGTTTGGCTGGAAGCTAGTTATTTTACTTTATAAAGTTTTAAATATGGATATTTTTCAAACGCATCCCTTCGCTTCAGAAGGCCTTTATTAACCCCCCGGAGCCGTATGGATTACTTTTATGATGGATAGATCAGAAACGGCCATTCACTGCCATTATAAAGCTTGGAAGAGCCAGGACTTTTTTTAATATAACTCTGAATGTATTTGTCTGAAAGAAGAATGTCATATACACCTAGGATGGCTTGAGGGTGAGTAAATCTTGGGCTAATTTTCATTTTTGGGTGAACTAGACCAGTAACCAGGCTAGTGTCCCTCTAAAACCATCAAAATAAACCAGTTAACAACCTTAGGCTTGTTTAATCTTTCTTTACTTTCTAGAAAGGATATAAATGCTGTTTGATCATCTAATATTGTAATATTGTAAAACTCTTTTGACTATTTGACTTATTGTAAATCTGACTCAGGTCAGTTCTTGCATAAGTTTCCTCGTGCTCGCGCACACTCAGTCCCTCTTTTCTTTCATGTTTTGTGAGAAGCAGCACTGTCTGTTTGTACACAGGAGATGTGGTTCTGCATTGAGCATGCTCACTTGAGATCTACAGCTGTCCAAACACACACTGTGTACCTGTCTGCCTGATGCCCAGGCTTAGCTGTGTACTCAACCTCCAACGCTCACATATCCTTTTCATATCAGTGTGGCCATCTTTCCACACTCATCCTTCTCTCTGATTTTTCCAATGAATACTTTATTTAGCAAGAACACATGAAATGTTTGGAAGCTTGTTTCTGCCATGAAATAAATAGGTTAAAAGGGTACTTGCGACTGTTTGTCTCACAATTCTTACCTTTCCCCCTCAATTGCAAGTTCATATCTCACAATTCGGACATTATATCTCACAATTCCGTTAAGTCATCTTCATTTATATAGCGCTTTTTAAAGTTTACAACTTGTTTATAATTATCAAATCATTTGTAAATTATAATTATTATAATTCTGACTTTAGTGGTTTGAGTTGTGAAAATATAAATTGGAACTGCAATAAAAAAGTCAAAATTTTGACTTATAAACTTGCAATTGCAAACAAGTCAAAATTGTGAGATAAAAGAAAAACTCAATTTTTTTTTTTTATTCCATTAATTTAATCTTACATACTAAAAGTGACAGTAAAGACAAAGTTACAAAAGATTATTTCAAATAAATGCTGTTCTTTTGAACTTTCTATTCATCAAATAATCCTAAAAAAAAATGTTTTACAGTTTCCACAAAAATGTTAAGCAGCACAACTGTTTTAAATTTTGATAATAATAAGAAATATTTTCTAACACCAAATCAGCATATTATAATGATTTCTGAAGGATCATGTGACACTGAAGACTGGAGTAATGATGCTGAAAAATTCAGCTTTGCATCACAGGAATAAATTACATTTCACAATATTACAGTTTTACTGTATTTTTTATCAAATAATTGCAGCCTTGGTGAGCATAGGGATACAATATTAAAAACTCTTACCGACCCGAAACTTTTGCACCACACGTTATCATGCAAGTACTAAACTATGTGGTCAGACTGCTTTTTTCTTTGAATAGTGTGCCACTTAGTAAACCTAGTATGCTGCCTACATAGACAGCATTTAAAGTATGATCAAAGTAAAAGCTGTTCCACAAACATTTGCATGTTGGCTGCGTCCAAAAGCTGAAAAATGCTGCCTTCGGAGGACGAAAGCAAGGTAGTAAGGCATCAAGACATGTCCGAATCCAATGTTAGTTTCACTTCCTGTCTTCTGACATATACCTTCATCTGATAGAATTTCTCATAGATGTATCCTTCCCACAATCCTGTGTGTTCCATTCTATGAAAGTTGAGCTAAAACATAAAGAAAGTTGTGGTCAGTGGTCAGTTTCTGTGTAAATGTATGTTTTTGATCATTGTTTTCCACTTTTGACCTTATTTATATTGTGTGAATACTATTATTGTAATTATATATATATATATGTAAATATAATATTTGTGACAAGCTTAGAAGAAAAAACTTTAATAAATCAGTAATTTGTG